>NC_064622.1:215499806-215799806 GCF_023898315.1 Schistocerca nitens
ATTCTGTGATAAATTTGCCGGCCGGAGTGGCCGAGCGCTTCTAGCCGCTACAGTCTGGAACCGCGCGACCGCTACGGCGCAGGTTCGAATCCTACCTCAGGCATGGATGTGTGTGATGTCCTTAGGTCAGTTAGGTTTAAGTAGTTCTAAGTTCTAGGGGACTGATGACCACAGATGTTAAGTCCCATAGTGCTCAGAGCCATTTGAACCATTTGATTGCGATAAATTTTAAACCATAACTAATAACACAGAATCCGTAATAAAATTTTAAAATTATAATTAGTATTGCCAAAATGATGAAGAAAGCAATTCGGTTAACAGTTTCCAGAGGAAACTTATGGACCGTCTGACAGCAACTGAATAAAACACAATTTTAGTGCCATATGCGGTTCGCCTTTACAATTAAAAAAGAACATGGCAAACATACATTTAACATCTTTACAAAACCAACAGCCACAGACACAATAATACATTCCACATCCAACCACCCCCACAGCCAGAAACTTGCAGCACTAAGACACATGTTACATAGATTAAACAGAATCTCACTCAGCAAGAGAAACTATGAACAAGAAATGAGTACAATCATACAAATAGCTGGGAACAACGGGTATGACACACGTGTGGTACACAGGCTCAATCAAAAAATAAAAACACAAATAAAAAACAAACACAACATTTCCAGAATACAAAAGAACTCACAAGCTGAAAACTTACAAACACACTCAACAAACACACAAAATGACAACACCACACAGAAAAGAACCAGATGGTACACCATGACCTACACACATAAACTATCACACAGAGTTGCAAACATCCTAAAGAGACAGAGCTTCAAAATAGCATATAAGCATGGGCAAACCCTTCAATCACACCTAAGCCAGCCAGCTACCAAGAGGGACAAATTCCAACAATCAGGAATATATAAACTTGAATGTCAAAGTTGTGATGCAGTATACATAGGCATGACATGCAGGAATTTTGAAACAAGATAACAAAGAACATATCATATGTTTGTCACAGCAGCAAGTCTACGAATGGAGTAGGAAGTTTGCAAATGGTGTGATTTCAGTGGAAGGTGCTCCTCGTCCAGGTCAGGCACAACGAGTTGTGACTCCACAGAACATGGTAGCAGTTGAAGCCATAGTGAAGGAAAACCGCTGAGCGGCACTGAATGACATTGCAGCATGTTTTTCAGATTAGTCATGGGTCAGCACACCACATGGTGCATGATGTGCTCTAGTTTCACAAAGTGCCTGCAAGATAGGTGCCACGGCAGCTGTCTCCTAAAATGAGAGAACGATGTGTTGATGCTTGTGAAGAACTTCTTCGGCGCTTTGAACGAGAAGGTGTTGGCTTCCTTGCAGGAATCATTACTGGGGACGAAACCTGGGTTCACTTCCACCAACCAGAAACGAATAGAGTGAGCAACCCAGACCTTGCCCCAAGTGATTTCCATATGTTTGGACCACTCAAAGACGCAATGGGAGGAAAGAAGTTCCATTCTGATGAAGAGGTACGCCACGTTGTGCATGAGTGGTTGTGCAGACTACCAAAATAATTTTTTTTCTAAAGGAATTTATGCACTTTGTAAGCGCTGGAGGACTTGCATTGAGCCTGTGGGAGATTATGTTGAAAAGTGACACAGCTTTGTACCACTTCTGCACAGTAAATAATATTTTTAAAAAAATATTTAAGGTTTTCATTTGACTCACTCTCGTACAATGTTACGAACGTTCTTTTCAACAGCCTGAATAACTACTAGGTGAGTCCAAAACCTTCTGTTACGTTTCTTAATGAATTCTTAAATGAAATAAGCAAACACTGCCTGGCTTTTTACTGCCTATGTGCATACTGAGTGGCTTCCAGTCTAGCACTGTTGCGCAATCATTGTTGCGCTGCCATCCTACGTGCACCGAAACGATTTCAGATGCTGATTCTGCAGTAATTGCTCTACTTCGTTGTAAGTAGGAAAAAAAAAGATGAAAAATTGAGTCAAGGATCACTCATAACTTGTGAGCACTGAGGCTGAACGAAAATAACAGTAATAATAATAATAATAATAACAATCAAAAATGTGCTGAACACATCTGGTGCTTAAAAACGATATTATAAATGAGGTAATGCAGAAACACAGTAAATACATTCATCGACTTCAGGAAAGCATACGATTCAGTGGACCACGAAACCCTCTTCAAAATCATAGAAGAATTTCGAATCGACCGAAAGACACGAAAAATCACAGAACAGACACTTACAGGAACAACATCCAAAATGAAATTCATAGGCGAAATATCAGAACCCATCGAAATCAAAACTGGAGGCTAACAGGGGGACGGACTATCCCCAATGCTTTGTTCTAGAAAAGATCGGGGAATAGGAATCTCATGTAAAGGTCATCCAGATTGGTATAAAAAAAGAGAACTGAACTAAAGCCAAGTGCCTTTTGCAATCATCACCAATAACAGAACATAAGCGATTCCCACAGTGGCAAAACTACATGTAATTTCACACAAAACTGGACTAAGTTAAAGGCACCAGTAGTTGACACCTTAAGAAATGAAACTATTTTAATTTGATATTTGTGAATACAAGTTGAAGTTGGGCACAAACACAATTAATCTTCAAGCTCTTTGATCTTTGGGATTTGATATTTATTATAATTTACTATGTTAAGGTACATTAAATCGTAAATAAAAATTATAACAAAAGTATAAGTGCAGTCATCAGTAGTTAACACTAGTGAGACATGAAAGTTTGAATAGTTGACAGGAAAAATATTCAGTAGTTGACACTAAATAAATAACTTTAGTCTACACATCACAGTCAATACTGTTTTGGAATTCATATTTCAAATGTTCATTAGTGATATTTGGGAGTGGTAAAGGAAGAATAACATTAACATCATTTTTATCAACATAAAACACTTTTTTCTAACAGTTGCAAGATTTTAGAGCCATTACTTCTATTTCACCATCCTCAAACACACGCTAAACAATACAAACATATTTGAAATATCTCTTCTTTCCGGGAAAAGAAACAAGAAGAAATTCACCATTTCTATAAAGTTTATTCGTATTTCTTTTGAATGCATTATGGGAACAGCAGTGATCAATGTCTTATAAATAATTACTACTAAAAACAGTCTTGATCACGATTTATTTAACAAGGTGACCGGTTTCGACCACTACTGTGGTCATCTTCAGACCATTGAGTAGGAACCTCTTTCTGTTGGAGAATCTGTGATTCTCCAACAGAAAGAGGTTCCTACTCAATGGTCTGAAGATGACCACAGTAGTGGTCGAAACCGGTCACCTTGTTAAATAAATCGTGATCAAGACTGTTTTTAGTAGTAATTATTCGTATTGTCTTCTTTGTTTGCTGTTTCTTTTTCTGTTATAATTGTTTGATCAGAATTGTCGTCTTCCTTGCCATCAGATGTCTGCAAATCACTATCAGGGAGCATACTAAAGTCATCGATACTGCTGCCTGACTCACTCCATTCTCCATCTTCAGAATCTGAGGACACTGAAATTGTTCTTTTCTTGTGCAGTTTTGGCTTTCTACGATTCTCTGCTTTAGTTTGCTTCTTGAGTTTCTTAGCTATCTCAGACTGTTCTTTCTTCAGTTTTCGTGCTTCTGCTCTATCAGCTTTTAGTCTTTCTCTTTGTAGCTTCAGTTGTTCCTTCTTATGATGATATTCCTGCCACTGGTTGGATGTCACAACACTTGGAAGTTTTTCTGTTAATCTTATTTTCCCTTGTTTTCCTGTATTCTGTGGCCAAAATAATGCACGTTTGAATGGGGAGGGGATTAGTTGGTCCCCTGATTTCCTATTAATATTTCCACTAGAAGCGCACTGAGGAAAATCAGAATTTTTCATTGAATTATTGGGTGTGACACACTGGTCTGTTACATTAGTCTCCTCTCTTTCTTTATTTTGGTTGTTGCCTGCCAAGCTTTTCATGTCTTCCTGTTTTTTATTTTCGATTACTTCATTATTTTGTTTTTCATCTGGATGGACATTTCCTTCCTCCACTTTTTTAATTTTGATTTGCCACACAGTTGTTTGTGTCATCAACAGACTGGAAAGGATAGAATTATGACAGTCATTTTTAAGTTCCTTCCAAAGCAAAAACAAAGACTCCTTCCCACACATCACTTGAAGACTCAAAACCTGAAAGTTTAACTTTCCCAATATATGTTTCTAGAACCTCTCACCCAACTCTGAAGTTTAATTTTTCAGTAGTGGCAGTTCTGTGAGTAATAAGTATAATATCATCACTCACTGATGGAATGTTTGAGTAGTCTGCAGCCTCTGGATTCCATGGAACAAGTCCACTTCTCCTGAATCCATTCTATAGGACAGATGGTTTAATCAACTCATCCAAAGTTTGTTCCAGTAAGGGTGCAAAATGGATCTTCTTAAGCACTGGTTGATCCAAATGTTCCAATGTCCACAGATGTACCTTGTTTTTCCAACTTTCCTTTAACAAATAAAAGAGAGCAAAATCCATAGGTTGAAGAAGATGTGTAGAATTTGGAAGCAAAGCTACGAGTATTATCCAACGCTCATTACAAAACTTACTAGTGTGTAAGGTGAGATGTGACGGATGGCCGTCAATGAACACAGTGACTGGCAGTGGTATTTTCTTTTCTAGAAGGTAAGGACGGAAAACATTCGTTATAAATTCAAAGAATAAGGGACCTGTCATCCAACCTGTTTCAGATTTACCTATTCCCCAATGTTTTGGCTCACTCTCTGCTAGTTCCTGTGGTATTCTAATGTATTTAAACACTTTCAGTGGAGATGCTAAATCACCATTTGCATTTCCAGTCAACAAAAATCGTTAGACATTCTTTCTCGTCACTATTCACTAGCTCGTACACATTTTTTTCTCCTTTCAGGACCAACACTTTGTTTACTTTGGGGTTCAGAAAGAATCAGTTTCATCTAAATTAAAAACTCTTTCGGGACTTTGAAGAATTGACTTAAAATTGTTCTCTGTTAAATATTTATTTATCTCATCGAACCAGTTTCTTATAGCTTCCCTGCTGCCCTGCTTCCCTGCTGCCGTGCTTGATGTCAGATTTTGTGACATTCTGATCCCAGTATTGGGATGGAGCTTCAGAAAAGCATTGTACCAAGTTTTCCCTGGGTGGTTACAAACAAAGGGATTTTTACGCTTCAGTAGTTCAATCAGGTGCTGCACACTGTCCAGAAGCTCGAGTTTTGTTATGGGGAAACCGGTCTTAGCCATAGTACAAATCCAGTGTACTAATAAATCCTCCTCTTCTTTGGTAAGAACTGTATCAGGACCCATGTGACGATTTCTGGCGTTGTACATTAAAGTAATTCGAGGAACTGAGAAACTTTTTGCTGCTGTAGAAACAGGCATTCCATTGAGTACTGTATCGATGCCAAGCTGCATTTGTTCCTCTGTATAACTGAGCATCTTCCCTTTTACTGGTGGTGTTATAATGACCTAAATAATATAAAACATAATGCCAGAAATTCACATTACTTGAATACCAGTAATTGACATGGTAGGAGCTAGTGGTTGACATAGGGTGTCAACCACTGGATCTACACATGCAATGATAAATTTAACACAAACTCCACAGACCTAAGCTTATGAGGATACAGGGAATGAAAAAGGTATTAAAGAAGTTATTGGACTCAGTAGTTGACAGATGTGTCAACTACTAAAAATAAGGAACATATTAGCACCAGTACTCGACAGCTGATTCCTGACCATACCATAACCTAAATTCACAAATATTTCACACATTTGCTTAATTTGTTTAACACTGGAACCATCTAAAAAACTATACACAAAAATAATAATATCTTATGTTTGCTTTGCCACATCAAAAAACGTATCTCCATATCGATTTCGAGAAGAAAATCAACGAAAGTAGAGAAACACAAGCACACAGTGTCACAAACAGAAGCACGCTCTTCAAGATGGCTGCTAAGAAAATATGATAGTTATCAAATTACACTGTAGATGGCAACACCATACAAGAACAGTCAAAACTCTATCTCCGAATAAAGCGATTTTCTTATTTTAAGAACTTTTATTTGAAAGTGTCAACTACTGGTATTTTGTCAACTACCGGTGCCTTTACCTTACAGATATCTTATGAAAAAACCAAATATATGGAAAGACAGCCAGAAGATAAATCCCCTTTAATCACAAAACATGGTAAAATTGTACAAGTCTGCAATTTTAAATACCTCAGAGAAATTATACAGTCCTCAGGATGAAATCGAATTGCCAATGAACAAAGAATCACCATGCTCCAGAAGGCCTAACATGGACGCATTACAACAAGAAGTGCATCTCGACAGATGCAAAATTAAGGCACTATAGAACAGCAATCTACGCAGCTGAAACAATGGTGATTGATGGTCATTCAAAAATTAGGGAAACAGAAAAGCAGGAAAGACAAATTCTCAGGAAGATTTATGGGACAATCAACAAAAACGGCATTTGGATGAAGTGACCACAAAACGAGCTCTATATAAAGGCCAACACAGTAAGAGACAAAATCAGAAAACACCCAAATTTTATATACATTTCTACAGGATGGAATACTCTAGAACAGCAAGGAAACTTTTCAATATTAGAACAAAGAGTAAACGCAACACAGACTGGCTGAGAGAAGTCCAGAGGGATCTGCAGCAAATCAACATAAAGAATCTCGAAGACCGCATTGAGTGCCGGAATAAAATCGCAAATATGAAGTTTGAGGAAAGGACATCGCAGCAGCCTGGTAAAAAATGGACAGAAGAACGGATGAAGGAGCATTCTCAGAGGATGAAGAGTTTTTGGGAAGCAAAGAAGAAAAACGTCTGGAGACGAAATTATGAATTCAAGTTCAACCCCTCTCCTAAAGGGGAACAATCGTTATAATAATAATCAAAAATAATCCGGAAATCAAAATAAGCTTTGAAAAACTTCAGCTTATTGAAATAGAAGAAAATTTCACGAAAAATAGTACTAGAAATTTTATCAAACTTTTAAACCCATATTTAAAGGATATCAGACACCAAGTATTTCTTTCAAAGATGAAAGTGGCAAAATGGGATTAAATTACAAAGAAAATTGTGAAATTTTAGCAAAATTTTTTGAAAGGCTGTTAAACTGTCCAGTTCCAACAGATAAACTAGAATTTCCAGTGACACCTCAAAATCTAGAGAAAGATTTCCCACCAACAGAGTTAGAAATTCATGAAGCCATCAAAACACTCAAAAACAATAAAGCAAGTGGTGAAGTCTCCATTACAGCAAAATTACTGAAGTGGCCAGAACCAAAAATCAGAAAGGACCTACAACTGCTTCTTTAGAACATTTGTGAAACTGAAAAGATTCCAGTTGAATGGAAAACAGCATTAATCCTTCCGCTACATAAAAAGGGAGACGAACAAAATGTCAGTAATTACAGAGGAGTGTCACTTCTGCTAGAGGCATACAAAATATTATCAAAAGTTCTCCTGAACAGAGTGGTAGATACTTTAGACATCAACTGGGAGAATATTAGGGTGGTATGCGAAAGGGAAGATCCTGTGCAGAACAAATATTTAACTTAAAGTCAATAATTCGCCATAGAATGAATGTTAACCAGCAAACCAATAATAGTGTCATTTACTGATTTCAAGAAAGCATTTCATTGTATAGACAGAGAAGCAATAGATAAGGTCATTAGAGAATTTGGTGTTAAATCAAAATTAGCAAATATAATTCGTGAAACACTAACATGTACAATATATGAAGTCAAATTTATGGGAGAAGTATCTCAGCCATTTGAAATAAAAACTGGTGTTAGTCAAAGTAATGGTTTATCACCTTTACTGTTTAATTATGTGCTAGAAAAAACTGTAAATATCTGGAATTCATAGCTAAAACATCACAAAATTGAACCAATAACTCTGGGAAGGAAAACAAATGGAATAAAGATAAACTGCTTGGCTTTTGCGGATGATTTTGCAATACTTTCAGAAAACCTGACAGAAGCAGTTATTCAGATAAACCTTCTGTAAAAAACAGTAGACAGAACTGGTCTCAAAATTTCAGCTGAAAAAACAAAATTGATGACAAATATGAAAAATGCGCCAAAATTCATAAAAACACTGAAAGGTAAAATAGAACAAGTAAATAAATTAAAATGTCTTGGAGAGGCTATACAACAGAATGGACTAGAAAAATCTGCAATAGATGTAAGAATTAACAAAATGGAAAGAGCATATGGTTGGACCAAAAATATTTACAACAAGAAATGTATATCTAGAAAAACAAAACTAAAACACTACACCACAGTGGTACGACCAGAATGTTTATATGGATCTAAATGCCTAACGATGAATTATAAGATGGACAGACTAGAGGTACTGGAAAGAAGGATTAAGGTATTAGAAAATAATGGGTGCAATAAAAACTGCATTGTTGGAAAATAAGAAGTAATGAGGAGATCTACAAAAATATAGAGAAAATATCTGAAGTAATGGCCAAACAAAGATTAACCATTTTCAGACACCTCTACCGAATGGATAGACTAACAAAACAAATACTCCTATATTTCTGGAAGAAGAAATCGACAATAGCATGGATTACAGAAGTAACGAAAGATCTAGAAAGAAACATCAAATAAACAGAAATAACAGAAATTAACCGTTTTAAAAATAAAATACTAAATTTGGGACGCTTTCAAAGCAGAAGAAATAAAAAATCGGGAACAACATGGACAGAAGAAAGGAAGAGACATCATGGGGAGAAAATGAGGGAATACTGAAAAAATAGGAAACAACAACAAAGGAAGAAGAGGAACTGAAGTTGTTAGCCTGATCCTAGTTGGTCAATACAATTTATAAAAATAATAATAGTAAGATTAGCATAACTTTTTGTGTGTTGGTGGTTCAGCATCTGATACATTACTGTAAATGGTTATCAACATACATTGGCGCCCCATATACAGGCACTTGCGCTGCCCCACCCTCTCACTCTTGGTATCTGGAGTATGCTTTTTTTTATTGATTACAAAATTCTTATACGCTCCAAGAAGTTGTTTCCATGATTCCACTGAACCTCTCGTTCAGCCAAATGTAGCACTACATGGCTGATCGCAGAGAAGCAGTACTATGGCTGTAGCAATTGCTGTATAATCGTTAGTTTGTTTGTATGGTATCGAAGTAAAGTACATTAACAAATGTTGAGTGGATAACCATCAGTTCTCTAGGATATAGTGGATTTTTTTCCCTATAAAATTCAGTTCCTCAGGTATGATACATCTCAAACCCGACCAATTCATTTACATCAAAAACAGAAAGTTTAGAATCTTGCATTTCCCTAATCCCCCCCCCCCCCCCATCAAACCCCCTGCCCAATTAAATTTCTGCAGACGCCAAATCTCCATGATAAAAGAAACAACGGGAGACATAATTCCACCAAGTCAGCGTTTACATAATGTGGTACAGTACCTTACCACTGACTGTTCTTTCCAAGACTTTACAAATTTGCAAGTACAGTTTTACCTTATGGAAACGTGTCATGCAAGACATTCGTTGAGTGATTATTTTCGGATAGATAATACACATGGTGGTCCATTGATCATGACTGGGCCAAATATCTCTCGAAATAAGTGTCAAACGAAAAAACTACAAAGGATGAAACTTGCCTAGCTTGAAGGGGGAAACTAGATGGCGCTATGGTTGGCCCGCTAGATGGCGCTGCCATAGGTCAAACGGATATCAACTGCGTTTTTTTAAATAGGAACCCCCATTTTTATTACATATTTGTGTAGTACGTAAAGAAATATGAATGTTTTAGTTGGACCACTTTTTTCGCTTTGTGATAGATGGCGCTTGCGGCGGCGCATTCTTTCCGTCCCTTTACGACAGGGCTTCACAGCATACGTGCTTGCGGAGCAAGCTGTGAGCAGCAAGACGCGAGCACGGAGCAGCGCGAGCACACTATTTCCACTACCGGACCAGAGCGGAGAGTGGGGAGAGTCACGTGGGGTACACAACAGCTGCCGCCAGTCGATGTAAATCCGCGGTCACCTGCAGGGATATCACTCACGAATTATTACTGCGACAAATGAAACAAATAAAGGAGAATGTACACGTGCCACATAATTTTATTAGCTTAGTGTATGCCTCTACCATCTGTAGACACTGAAACTAAAGAATTCCACGACAATCCTATATTTTCAACACTACTTAAAATATCACCTCCAGTTGTAGTGTTCTTCATGGCTACTACATCGAGGAGCTCCTCCCTCACCTGAAGATCTCTATTAACACCTCTAATAAATATGACAAGCTGCGCTCTTCCAGTGATATCAACACTTTCGTCCAGAGCTAGAGAATACGCCATAAAATCTTCACAGATATTTGCAAGCTGGCTCTGGACGTCGTCTGTCATGTCCTGTATGCGACGCATAATGGTCATGTTGGATAATGGCACAATCCGAAACTGTTCAACTTGAGATGGACACAAGTGTTCCACTGCAACTACCAAACATTCTTTTATTAAATTGCTATCAGTTAAGGGGCGCAGGGATTTTGCTAAAAGCAAAGCAATTTTGTAACCCACTCTGAGAGCTGCCTCACTTGATTTTTCTTCGTCGTCCAGATCTTCTTCGGATAGCTTCCTTTTAAGTTTAATAACTTCCTGTCCACGATCTGGTCAATCACATTTTCCACGTCCGTAGTCTTTCGTGTGGTATGACATATAATGTCGCTGCAAATTAAATTTCGTAAAAGAATTCAGCGTTTTGTGACATACTAAACATTTTGCAATGCCATCTTTTTCAGTAAACAGATACAATTCCTCCCAATGGAGGTTGAACTGCGAAAGCATGGTTGGGGTTACACAATGGCGACTTCACATGATTCTTAACCTGCGAAGTGACTGTCAAGAGCTGATCGTAGTACTTTAAACGTTACACAGTCGGCGCGAATCAACAGGCACGCTGCGGCCCTATTCAAACGTTCGCGCGCAGTTCCCCTCCCTCCCCTCCCACCCTACTCCGCGACCTTGCAGCTGCTCGCGAGCACGTGCCTGAGCAGACGCGAGTACTCGCGCTCAAAACCGGCCAGTTGTTAAGCCCTGCTTTACGACGAACCTGCACTTTCCTGTGAACATTGTCTCAGCAGATCATCAGTAGGAAAGCCGAGTGAAACCTACTATACTTCGATGTGAACCAGGCTGCAATTTAAGTCACTAATCTACGTTTCGGGAGAAAGTTTTCACACAAATAAAAGGTTAGAAATTTTGTCCTCAATTAATATATTCTGAAACTTAGGTGAACAAGTATCACTGCCAAGCCCGTGCCAGTCTTAACACAGTCACTCACAATCCCTTTCACTCACGTTAGCAGGTTTATGGTGTTGCATTTCCCGAAAACGTATTAGTTACAGATATAGGGATTGTTTTTCATTGAGAATGCTCGCCAAATATTAAGTCTGTCGGTACCAAATGCAGTCACAGTTTTTAGCCACCGACCTGCTCAATACGCCACGCGGAATATATGTCTTTTCTTGTCACAAAATTCACTTACAAATTCTGAAATTTCTACACGCCCATCGGAATAATTATGCCGTCACTTTACCACACTTTTCATGTATGAAACACTGCTAGATCCGGCAACTTGTCGTTTCCATCGGAACTACTACTACACACGTCCGAACTGTTTCTTGGCTAGGCTCCCACTCTTCTATAGAATACTCTAAGTCTTCTCTACCAGCAGAGAGGCGCGCGAAGAACATTGCTTTACCATTGGTCAGTTCACTCAACAGCCACTAGCAAAACAACATTCTCCCGCGTCAATCCGCGCTTTTCATCAATAACCAATCGCAAAATAGTAAACCTAACGACTGCACTTTTTACCGACGTAACTATCTAATATGATGAATTTTTGCTTATGCATAAAGTTATTTACTATTGTTATATATATCTGAATTAACTTTCCCTTTACCATAAACTTACTTTACAAATCTATTCTACAAAAATCCCCTTTGTCCATATCCATACTTCTTCGAAATGTCCCCACACTAAATCCTACTGCATAACTCGTTAAACAATTATCTTCATATTAACCTTAAACCACACTCACGCATCATTCATGCGGCTAAAACACATTTATAACATTTTACATACACAAAAAGACATAATAACACTTTATGAAAATACTAGAACAGTTTATGAAAAACATTCTAGTACTCTAGTGGTCTCTTGTGGTCACAATCGAAACTAAAATCACAGTCACCCTAACCAAGATTGTCCTCTATCGGCTGATACATAAACTTGAGACACATCTCCCACTTAACCGTCTCCAAGGAGGATCGTTATACGGCGCTACGCCTCATGCTGTAGTATAGAGATGGGCAAACTCAAACACTTAACTGTTTCGAAACAAATGAAACAGTACACTGTAATGGTTCGATACGCTGTTTCGAAATAGTGAAACAGTTTGTGCTTTGTAATCTAATAAACCTACACATTTTATCACCTTGAATGTCTACTGTATAAGTTTGTCCATATAAACACAAATGAGGTGCGAGAACGATCATCATATCGCAGAAAGTATGAAACTATCACTTAGGCCTCTTGGCAGTTTCGTATTTCCTGCAGCAAATGCGCTGCTTTCGTGTCGTGTGACTTTCATACTTTTCAATTGGCTGAGGACAGCCACAGCTGAAGACAGAAGAACCACCACGAACGGAACTGGAGGTGGGAGCAAACTGCAGAAACAACGGATATGCTACTAGGATTCCCACATTCCGTTAGTATGGGTAATATACCCATCGGCCGGCCGCGGTGGTCTAGCGGTTCTGGCGCTGCAGTCCGGAACCGCGGGACTGCTGCGGTCGCAGGTTCGAATCCTGCCTCGGGCATGGGTGTGTGTGATGTCCTTAGGTTAGTTAGGTTTAAGTAGTTCTAAGTTCTAGGGGACTTATGACCTAAGATGTTGAGTCCCATAGTGCTCAGAGCCATTTGAACCATTTGAATATACCCATCCTGCTAATTTCCATGCACACAAAGGGAATCATTGTGGATAATAGGCATAGTGATTATAGACTCACAAATAATGCCAAATACACTCCTGGAAATTGAAATAAGAACACCGTGAATTCATTGTCCCAGGAAGGGGAAACTTTATTGACACATTCCTGGGGTCAGATACATCACATGATCACACTGACAGAACCACAGGCACATAGACACAGGCAACAGAGCATGCACAATGTCGGCACTAGTACAGTGTATATCCACCTTTCGCAGCAATGCAGGCTGCTATTCTCCCATGGAGACGATCGTAGAGATGCTGGATGTAGTCCTGTGGAACGGCTTGCCATGCCATTTCCACCTGGCGCCTCAGTTGGACCAGCGTTCGTGCTGGACATGCAGACCGCGCGAGACGACGCTTCATCCAGTCCCAAACATGCTCAATGGGGGACAGATCCGGAGATCTTGCTGGCCAGGGTAGTTGTCTTACACCTTCTAGAGCACGTTGGGTGGCACGGAATACATGCGGACGTGCATTGTCCTGTTGGAACAGCAAGTTCCCTTGCCGGTCTAGGAATAGTAGAACGATGGGTTCGATGGCGGTTTGGATGTACCGTGCACTATTCAGTGTCCCCTCGACGATCACCAGTGGTGTACGGCCAGTGTAGGAGATCGCTCCCCACACCATGATGCCGGGTGTTGGCCCTGTGTGCCTCGGTCGTATGCAGTCCTGATTGTGGCGCTCACCTGCACGGCGCCAAACACGCATACGACCATCATTGGCACCAAGGCAGAAGCGACTCTCATCGCTGAAGACGACACGTCTCCATTCGTCCCTCCATTCACGCCTGTCGCGACACCACTGGAGGCGGGCTGCACGATGTTGGGGTGTGAGCGGAAGGCGGCCTAACGGTGTGCGGGACCGTAGCCCAGCTTCATGGAGACGGTTGCGAATGGTCCTCGCCGATACCCCAGGAGCAACAGTGTCCCTAATTTGCTGGGAAGTGGCGGTGCGGTCCCCTACGGCACTGCGTAGGATCCTACGGTCTTGGCGTGCATCCGTGCGTCGCTGCGGTCCGGTCCCAGGTCGACGGACACGTGCACCTTCCGCCGACCACTGGCGACAACATCGATGTACTGTGGAGACCTCACGCCCCACGTGTTGAGCAATTCGGCGGTACGTCCACCCGGCCTCCCGCATGCCCACTATACGCCCTCGCTCAAAGTCCGTCAACTGCACATACGGTTCACGTCCGCGCTGTCGCGGCATGCTACCAGTGTTAAAGACTGCGATGGAGCTCCGTATGCCACGGCAAACTGGCTGACACTGACGGCGGCGGTGCACAAATGCTGCGCAGCTAGCGCCATTCGACGGCCAACACCGCGGTTCCTGGTGTGTCCGCTGTGCCGTGCGTGTGTTCATTGCTTGTACAGCCCTCTCGCAGTGTCCGGAGCAAGTATGGTGGGTCTGACACACCGGTGTCAATGTGTTCTTTTTTCCATTTCCAGGAGTGTAATTCGAATAAATAACAAAATACAACTGAAAAAATGTTGGTCTTTCAAGGTGTTTCGAATCGTTACTATAAATTCATCATGCTTCCCAGCCCTTCCCGTTCATCATTACACTACCAGTGATATGTCAAACAGATTGCTTGCAATTATACCTACATCAAATTTATGTATATGTCTAATAACTGTCACTCTATGCCTTTTTTATTCAAAATGTTGTAGGCTTACTTGCGTTTCTTAATATGATTACTGTACATGAACAGAGAAGCGTATGTTATAAAAAAAAGTGTAATTTAACTGAATTATTTTCACATATTTATTATTTTGAATGTGAATAGTATGCGTTGTTTTATTGTTTGGTTAGTGTTTATAAAGCAGATGTTACGCCATTTCGGAATAGGACAGTCAGCTAGAAACGAAGCTTTATTTTCGGATATCTTAAGCTTCATGCTATTGCTTGTCAAAAAGATTTCGACACTCTTGAAAGTGTTTCATGCAGTGGTATGTTGTGTTTCAGTACCTGTGCCGAGCCCGAATCTCTTCCGACACAGAGCGGAATGAAACATCACTGTTTCGATACAATTAGTCCGTTCCAAGCACAGGTGGACTGAAACAGCCTTATTTTGAAACAACGATACAGTTTCTGTGTCTGGTTCGAGATCGAATCTGGTCCGGTTATCCGAGACAGGGCGGAATGAAACACCACTGTTTCGAAACAGTGAACCACAGCCGTTCCGAAACACTGAAACAGTTCCACGTATCGATACACTGTATCGAAACGTAGAAACAGTGGCCAAGTCTACTGTAGTAGTCACAATCATATGTCTCACAATTTTAGACGAACAGCTGGTAACAGGTAGGTTCTTTAAATTAAAATTCAAAACGTAGGTACGTTTGAACATTTTATTTCGGTTGTTCCAATGTGATACACGTACCTTTGTGAACTTATCATTTCTGAGAACGCATGCTGTTACAGCGTGATTACCTGTAAATACCACATTAATGCAATAAATGCTCAAAATGATATCCGTCAGCCTCAATGCATTTGGCAATACGTGTCACGACATTCCTCTCAACTACGAGTAGTTCGTCTTCCGTAATGTTCACACTTGCATTGACAATGCACTGACGCATGTTGTCAGTCGTTGTCGGTGAATCACGATAGCAAATATCCTTCAACTTTCCCCACAAAATGAAATCCGGAGACGTCAGATCCGGTGTACGTACGGGCCATGGTATGGTGCCTTGACGACCAATCCACCTGTAATGAAATATGCTATGCGATACCGCTGCAACCGCATGCGGACATCCATCATGTTGGCAGTACATCGCCATTCTGTCATGCAGTGAAACATCTTGTAGTACCATCGGTAGAACATTAGGTAGGAAATCAGCAAACATTACAACATTTAGATTGCCATCGATAAAATGGGGACCAATTGTCCTTCCTCCCATAATACCACACCATACATTAACCCGCGAAGGTCGCTGATGTTCCACTTGTCGCAGCCATCGTGGATTTTCCGTTGCCCAATAGTGCATATTATGCCGGTTTACGTTACCGCTGTTGGTGAATGACTCTTCGTCGCTAAATAGAACGCGTGCAAAAAATCTGTCATCACCCCGTTATTTCTCTTGTGCCCAGTGGCAGAACTGTACACGACGTTCAAAGTCATCGCCATGCAATTCCTGGTGCATAGAAACATGGTACAGGTGCAATCGATGTTGATGCAGCATTCTCAGCACCGACGTTTTTGAGATTCCCGATTCCCGCGCAATTTGTCTGCTACTGATGTGCGGATTAGCCGCGACAGCAGCTAAAACACCTACTTGGGCATCATCATTTGTTGCAGGTTGCGGTTGACGTTTCACATGTGGCTGAACACTTCCTGTTTCCTTAAATGACGTAACTATCCGGCGAAAGGTCTGGACCCTTGGATGATGTCGTCGAGGATACCGAGCAGCATACATAGCACACGCCCGTTGGGCATTTTGATCACGATAGCCACACATCAAAACGATATCGACCTTTTCGCAATTGGTAAATGGTCCATTTTAACACGAGTATGTATCACGAAGCAAATACCGTCCGCACTGGCGGAATGTTATGTGATACCACGTTCTTAAACGTACTTAAACGTTTGTGACTATTACAGCACCATTTATCACAAAGTGAAAAAAGTCGTCCAACTAAAATATTCATATTTCTTTACGTACTACACGAATATGTTATAAAAAATGGGGGTTCCTATTTAAAAAAAACGCAGTTGATGTCCGTTTGACCTATGGCAACGCCATCTAGCGGGCCAAACATAGCGCCATCTGGTTTCCCCCTTCAAGCTAGACAAGTTTCGTTCTTTGTAGTTTTTTCGTTTGTCACTTATTTCGTGAGATATTTGGCCCGGTCACGATCAATGGACCAGCCTGTATACACACACATAAATCTCCCTCATTATTATAATTTTTCATTTTTTTTTTTTTTTTTTAATATCAACCTTCGCAGCCTTTACCCGTATTTTCTGAGCAACCAATTCCACGATTCACTCTTAACATTTCTGTTTTTTTTTTTCCATGTGTCCTAACATCCCACAATGCCGGCAGCTATTTATACATTTCAATTCACGCTAATGACAACGCCTATTCGTATTGTTATGAATGTATTTTCAACACCATAACGACAATGACCACTGAACACAACAACTGTTCAAATGTGTGTGAATTCCTAAGGGTCCAAACTGCTGAGGTCATCGGTCCCTAGACTTACACACTACTTAAACTTATGCTACGAACGACACACACATCCAAGTCCGAGGGAGGACTCGAACCTCCGGCGGGAGGGGCCGCGCAATTCGTGACATGGCGCCTGAAACCGCGCGGCAATGAGCACAACTATATCCACAGCCTGTAGCACGCGAGAGACTGGCAAGGATATTGTCAATACTGCCCACAGAAAGCCATTGCAAAATATTTCAAAACTTATTGTTATGTTGCACAATCTCTCAATCATACCCCTAGACGTTTAATGAGGTAGGCTATCTTGAAGAGAATGGCTTCCTCATTGCCAGCCAGCACGTGTTTCGAAAACATCGATCATGTGAAAAACAACTCACACTTTTCTCACATGTCGTACTGAAAGCTTTAAATCAAGGCAGCCTGGTAGATGCAGTAGGCCTATTTCTTGATTTCCAAACAGCATTTGACTCAGTACTGCACTAATGCTTATTGTCGAAAGTGCAGTCATATGGGGTACCACTTGAAATTTGTAACTGGATTGAAGACTTTTTCGCAGGGAGGACACGGCATGTTATCTTGGATGGAGAGTGATTGTCAGATGTAGAAGTAAATTCGAGTGTGTTCCAAGGAAGTGTGCTGGGACATTTGCTGTTCATGTTGTATATTAATGACTTTGCAGACAATATTAATAGTAAAATCATGCGTTTTGCAGAAGGCGCAGTCATCTATAATGAAGTACTGTCCGAAAATAGTTGAATTAATATTCAGTCAGACCTTGACTAGATTTCAACGTGGTGCAGAGATTGGCAACTTGTTCTGAATATGCAGAAATATGAAGTTTTTCACTTCACAAAACGGAAAAAAGTGGTATCCTATGACTATAATGTCGATGAGACGCTGTTGCAATCGACCAACTCATACTAATACGTGGGTATAACATTTTGTGGGGATATGAAATTGAATGATCACATAGATTCATTCGTGGGTAAGGCAGGTGGCAGACTTCGGTTTATTGATAGAATACTGGGTAAGTGCAATCAGTCTACAAAGGAGACTAGGCCTACTTACAAATTACTCGTACGATCCATTCTAGAATATTACTCAACTGTATTGGACTCGTGCCAGACAGGACTAGCAGGGGATACCGAACCTATACAGAGAAAAGGCAGAACGAATGGTCACAGATTTGTTTAATACCGTACGTGGGAGAATGTTAACAGAAATATTGAAGAAACTGAACTGGAAGACTCTTGAAGATAGACGTAAACTATCCCGAGAAAGTCTATTACCAAAGTTTCAAGAAACTGCTTTAAATGATTGCTCTAGAAATATACTACAATTCCCTACATATCGTTCACATATGGATCGTGAGGATAAGATCAGAATAATTATTGTATGCACAAAGGCATTCAAACACTCATTCTTTCCACGCTCCAAACGTGAATGGAACAGAAAGAAAACCTAATAACACGTACAATGTGACTACCCTCTGCCATGCAACTCATGATGGTTTGCAGAGTACAGATGCAGGTGTTGATGTAGATTAACGTCATTGCGCCCCAGGAAAAATTTTGCAGTATTGTTGCCCGTCTAGGGGGCGTTTAGGCTTAACAATGGGATGGAAAGTGCTACCAACTTCCTAGGCACCTAAACTGTCGTCTATGAAAGAAAATTAATGTTTTAAAACTTTCGGAACATATTGACCAGTCGAATGGGACTGAAAAAGCCAATTCAGGCCTGTTTAAATAATTGATCTACGCAAGAGCTGACAGTGCATTGGAAGCAGTGTTTTTTAGTGTAAGGTACAATTCAAGAACTAGTAAAATAAATCAGCTTTGCACTCAACATAGTTACAGTGTGTGAAAGACTAAAGTAGGGTATGAATTTAGCCATTTACTGACGAAATGTAACAATGTGTAATGGTAGACATGCCGTCTTGGCATGCTGTAGCTTCTAGAAAACGCTTAAATAGAGCTTATAAGTACTATTATTTGAAATGTCATTGCAACTGTTGTCGAGGGGACTTAATGTTTTATTTACTACGGTACTGTCTTGTATTAAAAGTATGCACTCTGTATATAATGTAAGGAAATGGGACCAAATAGAACTCATTAAATCAATCTTTAAAAATCATACTGGTAGTTCGGACGCAGCCTTTATTTATTGACCTTTCGATTCCTCACGAGAGTAGTAGTGGTTACGTAATGGATTAGTCATTGTACGTATAATATAATTTATATATGTATAATATAACTTTGTAAGCATTTATTCATTCATTCAAACGTAGACTAATTTCCTGGTATGGCTGGCATCATATATTCATATAAGGGAATGCATTATTTATAGCAGATGTTAATAAAATAAAAATAATGGAAAAATACAGGGTTTATATAAGAAGTTCAGTATTTACACAATTATGTACACAGTTTATCACTTAAGTGCATAAGACAAGGTTAAAAGAAGAGAAAGAACCTGTTTCAAACAAGAGAAATGAATCACAGAAGACTCCTCCAATAGTACGTCTTGATTTTTAGATTACACGGAATAATTTACAAAATAGTCATGTAAAGTGTGCTTACAAACATGCTCCGACCTCTTTAGCATCTTTGTTACTGGTGAACACGATTATTTTTGTTATGGTACTTGAGTTCTTTAGATGAGAAAAAAACTATTTTTAGTAAATGTCTGGGTATTTTAAGGCGTTTAAAATTTACATTTCTTTTATGGTTTTGTTCTCTTTTAGCAGTTTATAATATAGCATGACTCCTTGGTAAAACATAACGGACAGGGTCGTAACTGTCTTTCTATCCAGATACAAGCAATCAGTGTAGCTGGTTTGGTGACTGTGTGTGGAGTAGTATATATATTTAGTTGTTTGTCACTCTACTTGCATGCTTACAGACCATATCAGATTTAATGTTGACAGCAGAAATGCTCAACCTGTAAATGTGTCCGTTTTCATGGCTGGAATGTTGTCTACAGGTCGTCAGGTTTCAAGCCTGCCCATGTGGGTATGTCCTTGCACAAGAAACTGAAAATATCATGTGCTAAACACATGGTAATTTTCCAAAATCTCTTGTCATTGTAAGTCTCTTAGTTTTCATGCTACTATATTCTCCGAAAGTATACTTCTAGTACAGTATTTTTTAGGAATGGTGTTTTTGACCCCTACACATCTCCCCGGAATGGATGTCTGCTTGTAGCTTTATAATTCTTAATAGTCGGTGAAAATGGTAGATCAAACATCAAAGTGAGTTAGTAGCTTCTAGATTGTAATCAAATTGAATAAAGATGGGCAAAAATAGGTCGCAATCTCAGTGTTCATAAAAAAAGTAATATCTTGCAGTTGAAGAAATAAAAGTAACCACACATGATGTATTTGAGGCTTTACATGATTAACAGGCATCTAAATAAGACTAAAAATATTGCTGAGCTTTTAGGCTAAGCCCTCCCTCAGAGCTGAGTAACAAATATACATACATTGTCTCAGCAGTGCAAAGCAATTGAGATGTTTTTACAGTTATCTCTGAAGAACATTTATCTGAGAACTCAGCAGCATTGGTAATCTTACGCCCCAGTCAACGACTCAACACCTTCACTGTTTGTTGTGTGGTTGAGTTTATTAATTTTGGTGATGTGGGAATACATTTTTGACAAAGTAAAACAGGTGGCATGTTTGTAAATTTATAGGGGTTTACTATTATATGTTCCACAGTTTACAGCAAATGTCTGGCAGTTTTATTTCCGTGCATCTTCAGTCTGATGTGAAGGTTTATGCTATGAGTGTGTTGTGAAAAACAAGTACATTACTTACTGTCCTGATCCTTTTTTACATGAAAGAGATAAGATTCTCCAGTAACCATTATGTTTGGTCATTGTCTCTGGATTCATCTTGGCGGGAATCATTTATTGTAACTGAAGTAATGGATGCATAACCAGTGCACTGCAAAAGAGCAATACTGTGAACTTTCGATAGAGCGCGCCAGGGGTTAGTGCCTATTTAACCTTTCTGCGCTACACTCGCACTTAGTTATCATTTTATTACTGCTTGCATACATTTGCCTTATCTTATTGTGTTCTGTGTGTGTTACGGTGATTGATGTATGTGCCAAAATCTAATAAAGTTGTACTGACATTCTTGGTTGTGTTGTGCACCCAAGTTACAACACAAATGACGACGAGTGTTGAATTGTTCTCCATGCTGTTTTCAGTCTCTGATTAGTCCTCTATTGCGTTATGATGTCTGACAGTACTACTGATGATTTTTACACTGGCTGGTTGATCAGCAAGGGATTCTTACTGTGGTGTTACAGCATCTCAGTCAACAGGCGGAGGCGTTTACCACAGCACAACACAATCAAAGCCAGGTATTCCAAATACTTGCCTATGTTTTGGCCAGTTTAGCTCCATCTCAGTCCATGCCGTCTGATGCGTCTTCCCTTGCACTTCCTGTTTTGCCTGTCACTACCCTGGTCATTTATCCCCTGCTGTTTCCAGCTTATGATGAGTCTGTTGAAGAATTGGAAAAATTTTCATGCATCTGAGGTAACTGATGTTACCTTAGGCCATGCTTTTTTTTTTGTCTTGGTTATTGCCTTGCAATTATCAACTCCTTTGCCAACTGGCCCCGCAGCAGGATCCATCTTCACTCTCTTTTGATAACATGTGCAACCCCCTTTTGATATACTACTGTAAACAGATGCACATCATTGCCGTTCAGTTGAGTTCTATTGGTGTTTCAAGAAACCAGAAAATTCCTAAAAGACTTGAGCAGCTGAGATTCATGGTTTGAGCTGTCATCACTTTGTCACTGATGTACATAAGGAATCATATGCTGACCATATGGTTTGTGATGCAATCATTTGGCTGGCCCCGTATCATAAGGTTTGTGAGCAGGCTCGTGAAAACTCCTCCCTCTCTGATGTTGTGACTATTGCACAATTGTTTGAGGTTTCGAGGGCTGCGGGTACTCAGATTGAATCATGGTGTGAGGTTGCAGAAGTTCAACCCGAGTCTACTGCTGTTTGTTGGATGGTTCACTAGGGGATGATATGGTGGCAGCGGTCCACACGCAAGCAAGACATCACAGCAGCCGACCCACTTCACTGTGGCAGCCATGGCCACAGCAGCAGCACAGAAAGCCTTGTAATGAACAACAATGCAATGCTCCATGCTTCCCTCTTCTCCTAAGTGAGGCGTCATTTGCTTCCAGTGCATCAAAATGGGCCACATTGCTCCTTTGTAATGCAAAATTCCAACAGCCTATTGCAGACACTGACATGGATGTCAATTGTCAGTCTTCATTGCACCCAATAAGCTTTTGATGTCAAGGTTTGTCAGAAGGTTTTGCATGTGCAAGTCAACACTGGTGCTGCCTTGTCGTTACTGAACTTGCAGATGTAGCCTACATGGACTTGGGTTCTCTCTCTGTAGCACTAGTGTCACATACGTTAGTCACCTACAATAAACAAAGCATTCCAATATTAGGTATTTTTTCAAGCCAGTCTCATGTAAATCTGTGGTTCGTCCCCTTACTTTTCTGGTGGATAACAATGCACACACCGAAAATTTGTTTGGTTTGGTTGCCTGTAACGTTTTCACATTTGGTATTGCCAGTGAAATTAATCTCGTCTCTGATCAAATGCCTTATATACTTTTTTATACTTTGAATTTTCTGCCCCATTTTCTGTGGATTTCGATTGTGCCAATAATTTCAAAGCCATCACCATGAAACCTTTGGCCAACCCTGTTTCTTTTGGGCTCAGTCAATGCCAATGGCACTCCATGACCAAGTCGAGGTGGAGCTCGATCGCCTCACAATCTCCAGGGTTATGCAACTGATCGTATCCAGCAAATGGGCTGCCCCCTTAAGCATTGTCAAGAAGCCGTTGGGACAGTGACATATTTGCTGCAATTTCAAAGTTTCTTTCTGTGCTCAGTCTATCATCGACACGTATCCCTTGCTGCAGCCTGACGAACTTGTTACTTATCTCGCTGGTGGTTGGTATTTTTCCTAGATTGACCTCACTTATACATATTTGCAGCTTCCTGTTGATGCTGACTCTCAATGGCTCTTGGTCATTAACATGCCTTTGCTTTGTATCAATACCTGTGGTTACGATTTGGCGTGGTCAGCACTCCAACAATTTTTCAATGATTACTCGAACAACTCACAAGGTCTGTGCCAGGCTGGGCCAACTACCTTGATAATATTGTGGTCTCCAGCTCCTCTTTCTGCAAGGCCAATGGGATTCACCAGATTTTGCTCCACCCTTCCATCTGCAGACCAAAAGGATTGTCAGGACATTCAAATCACAAGTGAAAAAGTATGTGACTTGGTCCCCATCCAATCAATTTCTGTCTTCCTATCAGTTCATGCAGTTTGGCAGCAACAGCCCTGCTGAACTGCTCCGTGTATGTCAACACAAAACACTCCTGCATCTCCTACAGCCTGGCCATGGACGCCAACCTGTGCAACCGTCGTCCCACTTCTGACAGGGTTGGCTGTCTGGGCACGTGCGTTTGGTTGTCACCCAAAATGGATTCCTACCATCATCTCCCTAAGCTGTGGCCACCATCTCTGTGACATCTGTCTGGAGGAGGGTCTCCGTTTTGCACATCATTATGACCAGTTGCTCCTGTGCATGGATAACTGGACAACCCTGGCCAGGACACTGACATCACAACACCAGTCTGCGTCGCTTGATGAATCCCCTGATGTGGCAGGCTCCCTGCCAAGGGTGGTGGCAAGGTGGGGGGGGGGGGCTATGGAGGCTATTGCCACCCCTCATAGAGTATCATATTACACTGGATAAAATGACTTCAGAAATCAGCGAATATATTACGGTACTTCAACAGATTCGATAATTTCTTTATAATGATGTAGCAATATAGGTTGCAATGTATTTCAAACACATTTTAACAAAAGAATAAGAATGGCAAATAGCTTACTATCTAAACCAATAAATATCATTTAACTTAAAATGGGTGTCTTATTATTTCTTAATGTAAATTGGATGTATATTAATGTACGAGTACCAGTTACAATAATCAAGAAAGCTTAATATACCAGGTATGCCTACCAACACTTAAATTGCTGACCCCAGACAAAAACTTCAAAATTGCCTGACATCTGGGTCAAATCATATTATTTTCCTGGGCAAACACATTCTGTAGACATGTTTTTACCCTGAACTCCAAAACAGTTACCAAAAACTACTTTAAGCAACACGAAATTTTACCAGTTTGTTGGTGGAGGACCCCAACTGTCCTTTTGTTAAGCAATATTCCATTCCCCCAAACCCCCTCCCCCACCTTCCCTGTCATTAGCCCATCCCTTGACCGACTTCTAGAATCGTTTCTGTTCCCTGCCACAATATATGAGGGAACCCCCATCACCACCATGCCCTGGACCTGATGTGTACATGGAGCTTGTGCCGATGTCACCCACCCTACAATATGGGTTGACATGAGAAGGCGGACTGTGACACTGCTTGTGCCCCAAGTAATGATGATAATACACCCTAGTATCAGCACGTCATCTCATTCAGAGCCTCGTGGAGGAAGATGCCACGGACATCTCATGAATCTGAGATGTTCCCCAAGGGAAGGGGAATGAAGTAACGCACACACACTTGAAAGCTGTCCACATTAACAGTGTGTTGCCATCCACAAGAGTGTGTCATGAAAGAGCAATACTGTGAACTTCCGGCAGAGTGCGCGAAGGGTGAGTGCCTATTTAAAGCCTGCCACACTAAGCTCGTGCTTAATTATCATGTTATTATTGTTTGTGTACATTTGCCTTATCTTATTGTGTTCGGTGTATGTCATGGTGATTGGTGCACATGCCACAGTCTATTAAAGTTGTACTAATATTCTTGATTGTATTGTGTGTCCAAGTTATGACAGTAACACCTTTGCTTTTTGAGGTAGTATAGTCTACCTATATATGAGGGTGGAACTTCAATTGTGGCAACTATTTATTCACAACCGATGCAAAAGAGTTACATGTTTGCACCTGTTACTGTCCTTCAAAGTAGTCACCAGCATTATGTAGAACCCATTGCCAGTGATGTGGAAGGTGTAGTACACCATTACCAGAGCCTGTTCTGTTGATAGTATGGTCCACTGCCTGTCACAAAGCATTATGGGTCACTGCGAAAGTTGAAAGTGCGTCAGAGCCCCAGTATGGTGAAAGTTCTGGTGATTCTCATGTACAACCGTGATTGTGTTATCCTAACACATTACATTTCTCCACAGCAGACTGTCAGTGCACAGTATTACTGTTTGTTTTTGGAACATCATCTGTGACCAGCTTTGCAAAAGAAGTGGCGACACTTTCTGTGCAACCAACCCATCATTTTGCTGACAATGCATGGGCGCATACAGCTCAAGCTGTGGCTGCTCTGTTCAGTCAATGGGACTTGGAAGTACTGTACCATCCACTATACTCCATGGACTTAAGTCCTTGTGACTTTGATTTGATTCTGAAGGTGAAGGAACCACTACATGGCATTTGCTTCAGAACTGTTCCAGAGATTCGACAGGCAGTAGACTGCTCCATTCACACCATCAACAGAACAGGCTCTGCTAACCATACACTATGCCTTCCACATTGCTGGCAATGGGTTCTA
The DNA here is from genome assembly GCF_023898315.1 of Schistocerca nitens. Taxonomy (NCBI): domain Eukaryota; kingdom Metazoa; phylum Arthropoda; class Insecta; order Orthoptera; family Acrididae; genus Schistocerca; species Schistocerca nitens. Next base: position 215,525,697 of record NC_064622.1, read on the forward strand.
CACAACGCTGGTGACTACTTTGAAGGACAGTAACAAGTGCATACATGTAACTCTTTTGTATCGGTTGTGACTAAATAGTTGCCACTATTTAAGTTCTAATCCTCATATAAAATTAAAAGTGAAAGGATATCAATGATACGATTCGCTGATGACATTGCTATCCTAAGTGAAAGTGAAGAAGAATTACCTGATCTGAATGGAATGAACAGTCTATTTAGAACAGAATATGGACTGAAAGTAAATTGAAGAAAGACAAAAGTAATGGAAAGTAGCAGAAATGAGAAAAGCAAGGAACTTAACATTGGGGTTGATGGTCATGAAGTAGATGGAGCTAAGGAATTCTACAACCTAAGCAGCAAACTAACCAATAATGGATGGTGCAAGGAGGGCATCAAAAGCAGACTAGCACTTGCATAAAGGGCCTTCCTGGTAAGAGAAGTCTACTAGTGTCAAACATAGACATTAATTTATGACAGAAATATCTGAGCATGTATGTCTGGAGTACAGCATGGCATGGTAGTGAAACATGGACTGTGGCAAAACTGGAACGGGAGAGAATCGATGCATTTGAAATGTGGTGCTACAGACAAATGTTGAAAATTAGGTGGACTGATAAGGTAAGGAATGAGAATGTTCTGTGCAGAATTGAAGATGAAAGGAGTATGTGGAAAACACTGACAAGGAGAAGGGACAGAATGAAAGGTCATCTGTTAAGACTTTAAGGAATGCCTTCCATGGTACTAGAGGGAGCTATAGAGGACAAAAACTGTAGAGGAAGACGAAGATTGAAATATATCCAGCAAATAATTGAGGATGTAGGTTGCAATTGCTACTCTCAGATGAAGAGGTTGGCACAGGAGAGGAATTCATGGTGGGCCACATCAAACCTGTCGGAGGTTTGATAACTCAAAAAAATAATATTTATATTGATTGCATATAGTTACAGTGAGCAGTTTTCTAAAAGTAATGTTGGACTTGGTCTCCAGGCCTTACTACAGGAGTTTAGTTTCAGTTACTTGCATGTTCCATTGATCCATAGTAGGATCCCTTGCTGTGATATGGAATGAGTTAGTTGGTTCACAGTTATAATACGTTTCTTCAGAAAAAAAGTGGCAACATGCTGATCATCCACATAATTGTATTGCATTAATCTTAGGATACTTTTTAGTTATGGCAATTTTTACTTAAGTGGATGTCTTGTCTTCAAGTGGTGGTGGTGGTGGGGGGGGGGGGGAGGGGGGAGGCGAGACATTTATCCAGGGTACAGATTTTGTATTTATTACAGGATTCTCATACATTTCTGAAAATGGGTGTATGTGATTCTATTAAATGTCAAATTTAATGCTGCCAGGGGACACTAGCACCCACTACAAAACTTAATTTTGTTTGGTTGCCAGGCTACTCATAGTAAAGGTGGATGGAAACCTGTACAGAACACCGCCAAAACAGAGTTCCCAATCTGTGCTCTGTCGTTTCCTCACACAGCACGTACTGAGCTGTAGAAAATGACCTCTCCAACAAGCCTTCACATGGGTTGTGTGCCAAAACTCAGCACTTTGTAAACATGGCTACAGTGTAATTGCCCAATTTTAGTTTCCATTTCCCACAAAGCCAGTCCTTTCCCCTTTCTGCACAAAGTGGTCACAACAGTAGTTTTTACATTTGTCTGTGGGTGAAGAAGACTTGTCAAAGTCCCTAGGACTACATTCAGTTTTCCATGGCTGAGCAAACGTAGTAGAGTCTGAAGAACACGGCCATATTATACTTCAGGTGTTTTCATCTCTGGTTAATATTGACACAAATGTTTTATTAGGATTGAGAAAATATTGTCTCTCGTAGAAGAAAGAGGAAAATGTGTGAAGTTTCAAAGTTGAAAGTAAGTCTTCTTGAGGACTAGAGAGTTTGTCAAACCCTGTTGGGTTCAAGACACCTCAACAAACAGTTATAGACCTATGAAAAGTGATGCAGTGCACTTTACATGACTGGACAATAGTGTGACAAATTTGGGAGACAAGGACCATCTTCATTCAGTTTGTGGCAGTTGAGAATCAGTTGAATGACAGTTTTGGAGTTGTTGCATGAAGTTTCACCACATTCATGTCCTTGAAGGTTTGCCTTAGGTTACACTTTACCAAAGCAATCCAAAAAAGTTGTTTTCAAAACTTATCTTCTTCTGCTTTAGCTATGACAAACAACATTAAAAAATAGAAGGCATGAAAATCGCACTGTAAATCCATTAACGTCTGAAGTTTTGTAAGCAAAGGGATCAAAATTGAATAAGAATTTTTTTACTTTTATTTTCTAGGTTCCAATTTGAGGGGTATTAATCAGTGGCATTCTTGTTTGTTGATAAGGAACAAAATTTTTGGGATTATTATGATTTTTGTTTTTATTTCAGATTTTTCATTTATAGTATTAGCCTAACATTTTTGTTGTATGACTGAAAATATATTTTGTGAATTTTCTGTAACTTTCTTACCTGATTTGTGGAATACACCGTCTTTGATCATATGAGAATGTAATTTCAGATCGTTTACTCACAAAAGTTACCTCAATTAGGTAAGATGCAATAAGATTCATGAACTTCATGTCAAATTTAATTCATGGGACAAGACATGTTTTCAAAGTCACCAAACCAAATACATAAAAAATGTAAAATCTTGAGCTATCTTAGATAAATTTCTCAAAACACCCATGGTGCAATCTATTTTTGGGCAATACTCTAACCATGATAACTTTGCTGAGAATGAAAATACTTGTTTGTTACAACACATACATAGAGAACCTATACACTGATATCACTTTGATCTGTGACTCTGAGGTAGTTTATTCAGCTTAAATTTGTATGTCACCAGAGTGTAATGACTAAATATTTATTTTATTTGATGAAATCTTTTTTATAGAATGCTATTTTTCACTGGTATTGAGACTGCTGCCCAAGTAATATATACTTGTAACTTCATCATCAGCTTTATGGGTTAATATTTCTAGCCTGTTCTGGTTTTTAACGGTCCCACCTCTTTTTAGGATGTCCTATATTACTTCCATTGAGTAGAATTATACCCTTATATAAGTTTTCTTGTGTTTTTATTTATTTGTTTAGGTGTAGACCAATATTTGATGTTAGAGAAAATAAGTTCAATTCTTTTCTGGTATTGTTATTTCTTGCAAAGTCTCTTGTGGGACATTGTTCTTAATTTTTATTGTGAATCACAATCTATGACAAGGCATAGCAAATTTGCCATTGTTTATTACCATGTTGTTCTTCAATTATGAACAAATACAATGTTTAGTACTGAAATTATTTTCCTTGTGTCACAGTGCTGAGCAGTTCCCCTTGTAAGGTCCAGACTTCATTTGCATGCTAGTGGTGTATCTCATTATGTGGAGAGCTGTACCAGTGCTTGTTAGTTCCTGCGGAGTAGGCGACTCACTCGCCTTCTGTTCCTTTTTACCTTTGTGCCTCTATTTATTTGACGAAGCTGCATTAGATGTGTGCTGTATATTGTAGTAATATATTATATGGACAGACATCATCATCACAATTACCATCGTCATCACCACCACCTGTCTGGTGTTCACTGCTGGAAAAAAAATTCTTCCAGACTTCCCTGCATTAGTTTTCAGTGGTTTACATTCATGCTGCTTTCTAATGACATCATCCATTTGGTTGTTTTTGATCGTTATCTTGATTAAATAAGAATTTTTAAGTAAAACACTTTTAATGCCTAGACCACAATTTTTGTATCACAATTAAAGTACGATAATTAGTTTCAATTGCTATCTGCTGCTATCTCCAGATTGTAATTCAGTTAATTTTGATGTGTCTTGCCAGGCTGGCAGGCACACAGCATTTTCCTATCATCCTTCAGCCTCTACACTTTTCATGACTACTTCATATGTTGTGCAGGATCATTCTTCTCTATGGAACAGCTGACAATTTTTAAAGCCATTACATGTACTGTTATCACAATAATATCTGCTATACTGTTGCAAGTAATGAGCTTTCAATCCAACTTACTCTTGCAACAGGACATTTTCCTATATCACCGTCATCCTGCGAGATTACGATCTGAAGGTTGTTGCTGATAACAACCGAAACTAGTTGTCCTACTTTAACTGTGATAAGAAAATTGCAGCCTAGCCATTGAAAGTTTTATAGAATGGTATGCAGGAGAGCTTCTGTGAAGTTTGGAAGGTAGGAGATGAGGTACTGGCAGAATTAAAGGTGTGAGGATGGGTTGTGAATCGTGCTTGGGTAGCTTAGTTGGTAGATCACTTGCCCGCGAAAGGCAAAGGTCCCTAGTTCGAGTGTCGGTCTGGCACACAGTTTTAATCTGCCAGGAAGTTTCGAAAGTTTTATAGTTTGAAACATTTTATTTAAGAAACCACATTAAGACCACTGTCTCCTCTATGACAGTGTCAGTCTTCACCATTATCTTGATTTTTTTATCCCTCGGAATCCGGCTGATAACTTCCATTGCACATGTATCGCCTCTTCACCTGGGTACATGTACTGCTCACCTCCATTTCATTTTCATAACAGTCTTCATTAACTCTTCTACTTCAGTCTGTTTTATGATTCATTTGTTTGTTTTACTGTCACTGTTAGTGATTTCCAATGTGCACCATGATTGCTCATTAAATGACCTTCAGTTTTTGACTGGCTGTTGCATTCTCTGTGCCATATATCAAAACATGTAACACCCAGTTATTGTACACTTCCCCTTTCAAAGACATTGAGAGCTTAGTTTTGAAAACTCTGGTTTACCAAAAGAAATAATTACTTTTTACCTACCCATCCAATCATTACCTCCTGATTTCCTAAATACAACTCTCGCCAACTGGTTTTGTTAATGTGTCTTTTTTATGAGGTGGCTATGGTATACATTATTTTATGACACTGGCATAAAATACTGAAATCACTAATGAAATGTTATGCTGTAGTAAGACAAATCTACAAAACTAGTTACATGCATGTATAAAATGTGATATTAGCAAACCAGCTCTAATTACAGGCCTATAACACTCATACAGACCTTTTTGGAGTTTGGGAAAGAGACGTGATTGACTACTGAGTCAATCAACTGGGCAGGACTTGTTAATTGCTTTTTAGTTTGGCCATTGTCAATGGCCTCCAAACAGAAAGCAATAAGAAATCTCACAAATCAAATCTATGCAGAGCTAAATAAGAAAAATTGTCCTTTTGGTATATTTTGTGCCCTTGCCAAAGCCTCCAGTTGTATCGAGTACAAAATTCTATGTGGCAGAGCAAGGTGTTATGACACTAATGACACCCGTCTTCCATTGATACAGTCTTACCTTCATAACAGAAAGTATAATAGGGTCTCGTTAACAGATTATGTCACAATAATTAAATTAACCTCCTAATGGGGTAACTAAAAATGTGGAGTGCCTCAAGGATGGTTCTGGACCCTCTCTTGTTTTTGACCTACATAAGCTTTATTCCAAGGATTTTAAAAGGTGGTTCAAGACAGTAATGTTTACTAATGATACAAGTGTATTAATCAAGAGTCCTAATTCAACATTAGGAGCTACAGCTTAGATGATAGCTTAACAGCCTTGAAGTGGTTTGCAGCCATCAGTTTAAGTCTTAATCTCATAAAGATTCCTATTATGCAATTTCAGACATGTGATAATGATCCCCTTCCGCCAGAAGTGAATATTAATGGCCATACACTAAATGAAACATTGTGTAATATTCATTGGGGACCAGTTGTATAACAAGTTAAAATGGAGCCAACTTATAGATAAATTAATTAAGGAACTTAGTATAGTGTATTATGCTCCTGGAAGCATCTCACATTGTGTTGATAGAGTTTGAATGTTTTCAATCCATGTTTTTTAAATTTTGGAATTAAAGTAAATAAAATATTAAATAGTTTTTTTTTTTAACCATGGACCTTGCCATTGGTGGGGAGGCTTGCGTGCCTCAGCGATACAGATAGCCGTACCGTAGGTGCAACCACAACGGAGGGGTATCTGTTGAGAGGCCCGACAAATGTGTGGTTCCTGGAGAGGGGCAGCAGCCTTCTCAGTAGTTGCAGGGGCAACAGCCTGGATGATTGACTGATCTGGCCTTGTAACACTAACCAAAACGGCCTTGCTGTGCTGGTACTGCAAACGGCTGAAAGCAAGGGGAAACTACAGCTGTAATTTTTCCCGAGGGCATGCAGCTTTACTGTATGGTTTAATAATGATGGCGTCCTCTTGGGTAAAATATTCCGGAGGTAAAATAGTCCCCCATTTGGATCTCCAGGCGGGGACTACTAAGGAGGACGTCGTTATCAGGAGAAAGAAAACCGGCGTTCTACGGATCGGAGCGTGGAATGTCAGATCCCATAATCGGGCAGGTTGGTTAGAAAATTTAAAAAGGAAAATGGATAGGTTAAAGTTAGATATAGTAGGAATTAGTGAAGTTCGCTGGCAGGAGGAACAAGACTTTTGGTCAGGCAAATACAGGGTTATAAATACAAAATCAAAAAGGGGTAATGCAGGAGTCGGTTTAATAATGAATAAAAAAATAGGAGTGCGGGTAAGCTACTACAAACAGCATAGTGAATGCATTATTGTAGCCAAGATAGACACAAAGCCCACGCCTACTACAGTAGTACAAGTTTATATGCCAACTAGCTCCGCAGATGATGAAGAAATTGAAGAAATGTATGATGAAATAAAAGAAATTATTGAGGTAGTGAAGGGAGATGAAAATTTAATAGTCATGGGTGACTGGAATGCGGTAGTAGGAAAAGGGAGAGAAGGAAACATAGTAGGTGAATATGGATTGGGCGTAAGAAATGAAAGAGGAAGCCGCCTGGTAGAAGGTTGTATACACGGAAGAAGCCTCGAGATATTGACAGGTTTCAGGTAGATTATATAATGGTAAGACAGAGATTTGGGAACCAGGTTTTAAATTGTAAGACATTTCCAGGGGTAGATGTGGACTCTGACCACAATCTATTGGTTATGAACTGTAGATTAAAACTGAAGAAACTGCAAAAAGGTGGGTATTTAAGGAGATAGGACCAGGATAAACTGACTAAACCAGAGGTTGTACAGAGTTTCATTGAGAGCATAAGGGAACAATTGACAGGAATGGGGGAAAGAAATACAGTAGAAGAAGAATGGGTAGCTTTGAGAGATGAAGTAGTGAAGGCAGCAGAGGATCAAGTAGGTAAAAAGACGAGGGCTAATAGAAATCCTTGGGTAACAGAAGAAATATTGAATTTAATTGCTGAAAGGAGAAAATATAAAAATGCTGTAAATGAAGCAGGAAAAAAGGAATACAAACGTCTCAAAAATGAGATCGACAGGAAGTGCAAAATGGCTAAGCAGGGATGGCTAGAGGACAAATGTAAGGATGTAGAGGCTTATCTCACTAGGGGTAAGATAGATACTGCCTACAGGAAAATTAAAGAGACCTTTGGAGAAAAGAGAACCACTTGTATGAATATCAAGAGCTCAGATGGAAACCCAGTTCTAAGCAAAGAAGGGAAAGCAGAAAGGTGGAAGGAGTATATAGAGGGTCTATACAAGGGTGATGTACTTGAGGACAATATATTGGAAATGGAAGAGGTTTTAGATGAAATGGGAGATACGATACTGCGTGAAGAATTTGACAGAGCACTGAAAGACCTGAGTTGAATCAAGGTCCCGGGAGTAGACAACATTCCATTTAGAACTACTGACAGCCTTGGGAGAGCCAGTCCTGACAAAACTCTACCATCTGGTGAGCAAGATGAACAAGACATGCGAAATACCCTCAGACTGCAAGAAGAATATAATAATTCCAATCCCAAAGAAAGCAGGTGCTGACAGGTGTGAAAATTACCGAACAATCAGTTTAATAAGTCACGGATGCAAAATACTAACACGAATTCCTTACAGACGAATGGAAAAACTGATAGAAGCCGACCTTGGGGAAGATCAGTTTGGATTCCATAGAAATATAGGAACACGTGAGGCAATACTGACCCTACGACTTATCTTAGAAGCTAGATTAAGGAAAGGCAAACCTATGTTTTTAGCATTTGTCGACTTAGAGAAATCTTTTGACAATGTTGACTGGAATACTCTATTTCAAATTCTAAAGGTGGCAGGGGTAAAATACAGGGAGTGAAAGGCTATTTACAATTTGTACAGAAACCAGATGGCAATTATAAGAGTCGAGGGGCATGAAAGGGAAGCAGTGGTTGGGAAGGGAGTGAGACAGGGCTGTAGCCTCTCCCCGATGTTATTCAATCTGTATATTGAGCAAGCAGTGAAGGAAACAAAAGAAAAATTTGGAGTAGGTATTAAAATCCATGGAGAAGAAATAAAAACTTTGAGGTTTGCCAGTGACATTATAATTCTGTCAGATACAGCAATGGACTTAGAAGAGCAGTTGAACGGAATGGATAGTGTATTGAAAGAAGGATATAAGATGAACATCAACAAAAGCAAAATGAGGATAATGGAATGTAGTCGAATTACGTCGGGTGATGATGAGGGAATCAGATTAGGAAATGAAACACTTAAAGTAGTAAAGGAGTTTTGCTATTTGGGGAGCAAAATAACTGATGATGGTCTTAGTAGAGAGGATATAGAATCTGAAGAAGAGAAATTTGTTAACATCGAGTATAGATGTAAGTGTCAGGAAGTCGTTTCTGAATGTATTTGTTTGGAGTGTAGCCATGTATGGAAGTGAAACATTCATGATCTCTAGTTTTGACAAGAAGAGAATAGAAGCTTTCGAAATGTGGTGCTATAGAAGAATGCTGAAGATTAAATGGGTAGATCATATAAATAATGAGGAGGTATTGAATAGGATTGGGGTGAAGAGAAGTTTGTGGCACAACTTGACTAGAAGAAGGGACCTGTTGGTAGGACATGTTCTGAGGCATCAAGGGATCACCAATTTAGTATTTGAGGGCAGCGTGGAGGGTAAAAATCGTAGAGGGAGACCAAGAGATCAATATACTAAGCAGATTCAGAAGGATGTAGGTTGCAGTAGGCACTGGGAGATGAAGAAGCTTGCACAGGATAGAGTAGCATGGAGAGCTGCATCAAACCAGTCTTAGGACTGAAGACCACAACAACAACAACAACAACAGTAGGCTACTCATTTCTATGCCTCCTTCCAAACATTGCTTTATTAACTTCTTCATTTATTGCTGTTGATATACACGTTACTAGATGGGAAATCTTTTTTTCTGCAATAATAAGCAGTAAGTACACTGTAAACAGTGAAACAGAAATTGTTCAGATATGTCCGTTAACTTGTATTCATTCTTTGTTTCCCCAGTGTAAAGATTTAAATATATCCGCAAACTTCAATAAAGGTTGACTCAATTATAAGTCCACATCAAATTAACTAGGGGTTGGACCTCGAAGGCACAGATGTTTATTGTTTTTTGTTTATGGTGTATACTCATAGATTAACCAAATTACAAAATTTCCTACTTTTCCAATACATAGGTAATAGTTTTTCATATTTCAAGAAATGAAGATTGCTCACTTTTCTGACCATCCATCAAACAAAAATATCCAGTCACTAAGTGCCAGCAGGAAAAAACACATAAGGACTTAGGGAAAGGAAGAGGGATGAAGGAAGAGAACTGTCAAGGCTTAAGAAATGGGGAAAGTCACAGAAAAGGTGCTCAGAACTCAGGGTCAGGGGAGACTTACTGAACAGGATGAGAAGGAAAGACTGATTGTTGCTTTCCATTTGGAACGTTGTCTCTGTGCTAAGCAATTTTTGTGCACTTTTGAAGCCAAGCATTCAAATGCATGATCAACAGCAGCTGAGGCAGAATGTAACTATAGCTATGTCATTCACCAGCCAAGACCAGATAGACTGCATCAGTGTCACAAAGTTAAGACTATTCTAGCATTATAATACAAAAGCCAATTGGCATAATAATGCATAATAATATAGAACAAATTTGTATGAAACTTAATGGCATAGAGGGAGAGAAATTTTTAACAAATACATGTTCACTTCATTTCATATGACAGTGCATTGTTTAGGGCATCCAGTTTGCTGTTTCAGTATCGAAGAACTCATTTAAACCATACAGTGGTTCTTGGCATAGGTTTATTGACATCTTTCCTCATTTTAGTATTTAGATGGTTGAACATTTTAATAGCTACTTTTGGAAAACTTTGCTATGTCATAGTGAGTCGGCAGCTCGAGATGTCTGTGTCTTCCTTAATGCATGTGTTATAATTGTGGACGTCTCTCGTGTTGGTGAATGTTTTATGGTTTTCTTTCAAATATACACTCCTGGAAATGGAAAAAAGAACACATTGACACCGGTGTGTCAGACCCACCATACTTGCTCCGGACACTGCGAGAGGGCTGTACAAGCAATGATCACACGCACGGCACAGCGGACACAGCAGGAACCGCGGTGTTGGCCGTCGAATGGCGCTAACTGCGCAGCATTTGTGCACCGCCGCCGTCAGTGTCAGCCAGTTTTCCGTGGCATACGGAGCTCCATCGCAGTCTTTAACACTGGTAGCATGCCGCGACAGCGTGGACGTGAACCGTATGTGCAGTTGACGGACTTTGAGCGAGGGCGTATAGTGGGCATGCGGGAGGCGGGGTGGACGTACCGCCGAATTGCTCAACACGTGGGGCGTGAGGTCTCCACAGTACATCGATGTTGTCGCCAGTGGTCGGCGGAAGGTGCACGTGCCCGTCGACCTGGGACCGGACCGCAGCGACGCACGGATGCACGCCAAGACCGTAGGATCCTACGCAGTGCCGTAGGGGACCGCACCGCCACTTCCCAGCAAATTAGGGACACTGTTGCTCCTGGGGTATCGGCGAGGACCATTCGCAACCGTCTCCATGAAGCTGGGCTACGGTCCCGCACACCGTTAGGCCGTCTTCCGCTCACGCCCCAACATCGTGCAGCCCGCCTCCAGTGGTGTCGCGACAGGCGTGAATGGAGGGACGAATGGAGACGTGTCGTCTTCAGCGATGAGAGTCGCTTCTGCCTTGGTGCCAATGATGGTCGTATGCGTGTTTGGCGCCGTGCAGGTGAGCGCCACAATCAGGACTGCATACGACCGAGGTACACAGGACCAACACCCGGCATCATGGTGTGGGGAGCGATCTCCTACACTGGCCGTACACCACTGGCGATCGTCGAGGGGACACTGAATAGTGCACGGTACATCCAAACCGTCATCGAACCCATCGTTCTACCATTCCTAGACCGGCAAGGGAACTTGCTGTTCCAACAGGACAATGCACGTCCGCATGTATCCCGTGCCACCCAACGTGCTCTAGAAGGTGTAAGTCAACTACCTTGGCCAGCAAGATCTCCGGATCTGTCCCCCATTGAGCATGTTTGGGACTGGATGAAGCGTCGTCTCACGCGGTCTGCACGTCCAGCACGAACGCTGGTCCAACTGAGGCGCCAGGTGGAAATGGCATGGCAAGCCGTTCCACAGGACTACATGCAGCATCTCTACGATCGTCTCCATGGGAGAATAGCAGCCTGCATTGCTGCGAAAGGTGGATATACACTGTACTAGTGCCGACATTGTGCATGCTCTGTTGCCTGTGTCTATGTGCCTGTGGTTCTGTCAGTGTGATCATGTGATGTATCTGACCCCAGGAATGTGTCAATAAAGTTTCCCCTTCCTGGGACAATGAATTCACGGTGTTCTTATTTCAATTTCCAGGAGTGTATAAGATAGGTGAAGACATATCGACTGAAAATTGTCATCAGTCATAGGTGGGTTTATAGTGGTCCAGTTTCCTACTTGATGTTATGATCCTTATTGCTTTTTTGTAATAGTCGAATTTTCTTGCAGCCTGTAGCATGTTTATTAGATTTTGGATCACCATAAGGATTATAATATTGATCAAACCTTCTTAACAATACTTATTGCTTTCAATCATGCTGTTTATTTTTGCAAGAAGGTTAACCAAATGCAACATGTACCAAACAAAATCGTAACATGTATAAATTGTATTTACTCTCTCAATTGTGACTTATCTTGGTTTGTATGTGCAAACTGTGTACCTAATCAAAATTTACAGGATGGATAAAGAAAAACAAATGTAATACAAATACATCTCACTCCATATTTTGCAAAATTTGAAGAATCATATTTTTGGCAAACAACTGTATGTTTGAGAAGCAAAATTGTATTCACATGGAACAAAATTCCAACCTTTCTAATTTTGATTTTCCTCAGGTTCCAAAAATCACTTCAAGCAAATGATTCCATCAGAAACATAGCTATCAGTTTCCCTCCCCTGGTCTTGTTCACCTAAGTTTGGCCTTTGTCTGTAATTTTCTAAATGTTACTATGACTTTAAAACCTAACCTTCTTTAACTGTTATGGTGTTAATGTGCATGTCAGGAAATAAACTCATTATTCAATATATTTAGTGTATGAGTTAACTGGACTTCTTCCACATGTCAGTTACCAGCTTATGACCCTAGTGAAATGTCTCATTTTTGACTGCCGATAGCTGAGCTCAAATAATACACCACCATATCATTTTCTGCTGTGTCACTCTATATTAAGGTGGTTCCTGTCAGAAAATGTGGTACTATCATACCCTAATCTGCAGCAGAACTATGTTATTGATACAGCTATAATGATCAAGCAATCATTGTCAGATTCTGATAGAACTTTATATTGTACGAAGAATTCAGTTAACAGTTTGGCTTACATCATTTGTGACTACATCATGTTGAAATTAAACATGTGAGCAACTGTTGCAAAATTCGAAGAATTAAGCCGTCTATTGTTTGCGTAAACAGTTTTTCCTCTACAAATTTTAAAGCTTACTGAAATGAAAGACTTCATATAAGACCATAAAGACAACACAACAACAGTCACAGGAGCACTAATGTTCAAATGTGTGTGAATTCCTAAGAGACCAAACTGCTGAGGTCATTGGTCCCTTTTTCTTACACACTACTTAAACTAACTTATACTAAGAACAACTCACAACACACACACACACACACACACACACACACACACACACACACACACACACACACACACACACACGCTCACTCCTGCTTGAGGGAGGACTTGAACCTCCAGCGGGAGGGACCGTGCAATCTGTGACATGGCACAGGAGTACTGAGAATGTGGTGGCAGACATTATTATTCTCTGACCATGAAATGTGTCTTCGTGGTAGCGAAATTTAAATCCTCAAGATAATTTATATTGAATCTGACTTCACTGAACTATTAATTTACTATAGTCTTTGGGTGTGAAAAATCCCTAAATGCCTCCATCATGGTATTTATTCACACTGAATCACATTTTGAAACTGTTAAAAAAGTCTGGCGTTTGTAAATGTTCCCATTTCAGGTAAACTGTAGTGCTTCTGGTAAATGCATATTGTTGAAACTTGGTACAACAGATACAATTAGATATTGATATTGCAAGTCTGTCTTTGAATTTCAACATTGGATGAAAATTCAGTCATTCTGAACATTTTTGGAGAAAGCATTGTATTTGTTTGTCATTTAAGGGAAACTATTATGATATAGTTGAAATCATGACCAGAAAGTATCACTAAATCTAAATACTCTTTTAAAGCATTTTGATTAAATTGTAGAGATAATTTCTTCAATTCATATACTGTGATCATATGATACACTTATATTTGATGAATCATATGATCTGATTATTTGCTTTTTTTGGCAGCATCTATATTTTGAATGAATGAATATTAACTTTATTGTTGCCTTAGAAATAATATCCTCTTTTTCTTTTTATTAGGAGGATCAACTGGCTCGTGTGCTGGAGAAAAACACTGAGCTAACAATCCAGAACACTGATTTGCAGAAGCAAGTGCAGCACTTGCAGAATGTAAGTAATGTAAATACATAAGTCAAAATTGCGTTGATACTTTGTAAGCAAATTTGTCGGGGAAAAAAATATATTTCTCAAACTTTAATTGATAGGAATGAAGTTTTACTTTTGTTATGTTGGTGTATGTTGCACAATAACTCAAGTCAAGTGTCAGTTTGATATGTTAAATACTTTTGTGCACTATCAAATCATAAAAAATATATGCAATCATGTGTCATTGTATCATACACCAAAGCAATAAAAATTCAGTTGTGTAATTATTTCTGTTTTATTCTAAAACAGTGCAAAACAACAAATTTCTCCAAATTTTCTTCACTTAGACAGAACATTTTTTTTTTGCATAGAAAATGAAACTTTTATGTCACAAGAAGTGACAGGCGTATAAGTAAGTAAAGAAATTTTGGACAAAGTCAGATCAGGTTGAAAGTCTTCTACATTTCTCTGTAGGATGATTGCAAATTTTTTCAACCTCTTCAATAATTCTCTGAGATTCCACCAGTTACCTTGGCTTCCAGCTTCATTATTGCAGCAGGCAAATTATCAAAATTTGATTTGATGTGCATCAGCTGTTTCTTCAAATCTGTTTTCATGAATGCCACTTCTAAAAGCTGTATTAGTGGCTTTGAAATTGCCCACAACATAAAACAGGAACGGGATGGGGGAGGGGGAAAATAGGGGGCAGTAACTCAAGGCTTTTCAATAGAATGAAGCAAACAGATGTTAACTTCAATAAATTTGTGGAGACTTACACTCTCCTACCCACTAATTTCTATTGAATACATTATGGGAGTGACAGTGATCAATGTGTTACAATTATTTACTATCAAAAACAGTCTTGATCACAATTTATTTATTACGGTGACCGGTTTCAACCACTACTGTGGTCATCTTCAGACCAATGAGTAAGAACCTCCTTCTGCTGGAGAATTGGTAGTGATTCTACAGCAGAAGGAGGTTCTTACTCATGATGACCACAGTAGTGGTCGAAACTAGTCACCATAATAAACAAATGGTGATCAAGGCTGTTTTTGATAGTAAATATTCCTACCCACTAAACTTCATCAAAATTATCACAGTAAAAGATGATAGTGTTACCTATGTAATAAAATGATTAAAATGGATTGTGTTAGCAAAGCTAAACCTGGCATTGTATCTCTAAATGTGGCAAACAGACTGGTGTTTTCAAGAATACCTTCAATGAGAAAAAGAGACAGCATACAGTATGACTTAATTAATGCTGCCGAAGATCTTTAAATTTTGTGCATGTTTACCTTGTTTGAGGTGGATATCAGTGTATTCACATTTTCGTGTTTTATACATACTCTTTCAGTTACCAGTGTTGCTCAAGGGCTAAACATGTAAAGTGCTTTAGGTTAGGATAAAATTTTGTAATTGTCTCCCAGCCTTCATCGTATATGGAACAGCATTGCTGAAAAACAATAGGACCCTTTTTTATTTAAATTTATTGGCACGAAGTACATTGACTTCTGTCGACTTTTGGCGAGTTGAACTGGGCACTTGAGCTTCCTAGGAATTTTACAGACTGTAAGAAAATTCATAAAATTATTCATTTTCTGCTCTTTTGGCTGAATTCAAATGAAACAAGCCAATAAAAGATGCTATCATGCAAGTTATTGCAATATACACACTGAGGCCACAAAAATATGCATTATACATGTCTAAATTCATGCAGTTGTATCAGTGAAATCTTTGAAATATGCATATACTTTCCAAATGGCCAAAACATATGTGCGAAATGCTTTTGCATGGAAATCTAGTAATCACATTATGTATGCTTAAATCAGAATGATAATTCAGAATGTCAGGTGTTCTAAAATTCTTTGTTTCTGGAGGGTGATTTCATCCATGTTAGGTGAAGTTGTATAAGTAGTCTGCACCTTTGTTTTGAACACTTAAAAAATTGAGAGCTGAAATCAGATTTGGCTATACTTGTACTGCTAAGAAGATCCATGTGAAAGAAGCCCCAGTTCTGCACAACTCTAACATTTATATTAGACTTTGGCAGTGTATAGATAGCAGATAATGGTCTACATAAAATTACACAAATGCTTTATCTGAAGTATCAGAAAGAAATATCAGCTGAGTATTATAATAGAGAGTAGTTGCTCCATCATAACACAGTAGAAGTAAAATGGCAATCAGACCATTGGATAGAAGTCATCGGCCCTATACCAAAACATGCAGTCTGTTTTAACTGCTGAAAGTGCCCTAATCATAGAGTCCAGTCACATTAATGTGACCACCTGTCAAAAGCCTGAATAACAAAATTTTGCAGTGTGGACCACTGCGAGACTTGCAGAAAGAGAGTCAATGAGGTTCTGGAAGGTACTGAAAGGGATGTGGAGCCATGCTGACTCAAGTACCATAGCTGGCTGCACTAAGTTTCTTGGTTGGGGATCCAAGGCATGAGCACCGTGATTGAGATGGTCCCACAGATTCTTGATTGGGTTTTAATCTGGGGAGTTTGGTGGCCAGGGCAATATGGTAAACTCATCCTGATACTCTTTGAACCACGCATGCACACTCTGTGCTGTGTGCCATGTTGCATAGTCCAGTGGGTAGATGCCATCATACTGACAAAAAACAAACTATATGCATGCTTGTAAATGGTCCCAAGGATAGATGTATACTTGTGTTGATCCAGTGTGCCTTTCAGAATGGTCATTGAGGAGACATTGTTGGTGGCCCTGTCATCTATGGCCAACAGTGCACCACAGTTGCCTCAATGTTGGTTTTGGATGGTGCCATTTTGCCGTGCACTGTGTCCTTTGACCATGATGGCATGCAAACAGTTCACAAACTTAGCTGTTTCACAAATGCTTCCACTCTTGTCTTGAAAGCCAATGATCATACTGATCATGCCCTTTTGGATGTCAGATAAATTGCTCTGTTTCTGCATTACAATAATGACTGTACTGTTTTCCACATTGTCGTCTACTTCTAGTGCTGCCACTTCTCATCTGTGAGTGGTTACTGCTGGTTGATGTCAAACATTAATTTAACTGGAGTGTGCAAAAGGGATTCTTCTTATTAATTACACAACAAATAGTAAAATAATAACTGGTGAATATTATGCAAGACATGTGGGTACATTGTAATTAAAAGAGACTCTTTATTTGTACACAAGGAAGCTTTTGCATTTGAAGCACAATTTGTTGTAAAATTTCAAGATTTACAATAATCCAGTCTTCTTCTTCTTCTTATTTGTTCTTACCATTTCTTCTGTATGCTGGTAGGATCCACCATTTTAGCTGTCTGTTACTGTTTTATCCAGTTTTGTGCCTGATCAGGGTACAGGCCTGATATCCTAAGATCTGCAGGCAGTGTTTCAAGTTGTCACTGCGTACATCGTCCTATTGGCCATTTACCATTTACTCTCAAACTCTAACCAGTCTTTGTCACCGTTATTGTGTCTGCCCACACCATTGTAGATGACTTTTTCCCATCTTGTCTACTATTGGTTCTGCTCCATATGACTCATCAACTTCATCTTTTATGACATGATCTTGCAGTGTTGATCCAGATGTTCATGTCAATATCTTTGTTTCCATGGCACCAAATTATTATTCCACTTCTTTTGTTGAAAGCCAGCATTCAACACCATACATTGCAACTCAACAAATTGTAGATCATCGTAGTTTTTGTAACCTGCCTGGAATCCTCCAATCACAGAATAACTTTACTCACAGAAGGTCATTTGAGCCATGTGCTACTCAGATGGTTAGGGATTCCTGCAGATATATTTCCACCAGAAAAATATTTCCAGCCTAGGTACTTCAAAGTGCTTGTTGTTGGGAGATGAGCACAACTGATTCTGATGGTATCTGAGTCATTGAGATCTGTGGTGAGATACTGCATTTTCTTTATGTTAAGTCAAAGATGCACTTCTGCCAAGTGGTCATTGACTTGACACTGCAGATTGGTCTTAATCTTCACAGGCCAACAACACATCATCAGCTTGCAGTAACATCCAGGTTGTGGTTTTCTACAGACTTCTTGTGATTGCAGCCATGACTGTGATGAAGAGGGGAGACGAGAGAGCATATCCTGGATGTACTCATATGGAAACAGGAAAATTGCACAATAGTCCACAAGTTGAGTGTATCTGGCTCTTTGGATAATAGTAAAGCAGTCTGAGCCATCCTACTAGTTCTTCAGTTACTCCATGCATTCACAGAGCAACCAAAACAACTTGCATAGCGTTCAGTCAGAGACCTTTTTGAAGTCAAGATTGTAGGTGCCTTGACTTCTCACGATATTTTTCAGTGAGCAGGCAACTGGCACAGATAGCATCTGTCATCCCACAGCCCATTACAAGTCCACATTGATTGGTAGTGGGACTGATAATTTGTCAGATTATTTTAATTGATGATGCATTCAGATATCTTCAGTGTGTGTGATAGAAAGTGTATTGGGTGATAGTTGCTACCTTCACCAGGGCTACCCGTCTGCTTCCAAACTGGAACTGTTATACTGCTGTCCAGTCAGCTGGAATCCTTCTTTCTTCAATAACTTTGTTGAAGAAATCTGTCAACCATTCAGTTGAATTCCAGGACTTTGAGATTTCCACAGACCTGCAGTTAGATTGTCTGGTCCTGTTGCCTTTCCATTTTTCTTTTTGTGCAGTGTTTTGAGTACCTCATCTTTGGTGACTGGAATAATGGGTCCCTGAACAGGCTTTGACATGTAATCCAATTACCAAGGAAATTTATGACTGACAAGTGTATTGTGTCAACTGGAGAGGCAATGGAAAATGTATATATCAGTGTTTGGCAGACATTTCATTACACTAATAAAGTCTACAAAGGAATGGTGGATGAGAGAGATATCTGGAACATGGAGAAATGTCAGAAATGTGTGTTTTATTTAAGTCCAGTGCAACATAATGGCCAAACTTCATGAAGAATTAATATACTGAAGTCTTATTATTAAATATCATATTTGAGATAATTTTGTTATTGTTCTTGTACATGCACTCTTTCCCAGTACTGTTGAGAAGAATAAGGGCAGGGAAAGTCTAAATCTACCTCTATACCCAGCAAACCTCTGTGAAATGTGTGGCAGAGAGTACTTTCCATTGTACCAGTTATTAGACCTTCTTGTCACACAAATCACATATGGAGTGCAGGATGAATGATTGCTTGAAAGCATCTGTGCACACCCTAATTAGTGTAATCTTGTTCTCTATGATCTCAGTGGGAGTCATATGTAGGCGACTGTAATATATTCCTAGATTTGTTACATAAAAACTGGTTTTCAAACTTTCTAAGTAGGAAGATAGCCTTTCTTAGGATAGTGTGTGCCTGTCTTAAAGTGTTTGCCAGGTCCTTTTTTTCAGCGTCTCCATAATTGTCTCCCATGGGTCAAACAAACCTGTGACCATTTGTGCTGCACTTTTTGTTTGATACCCCTGTTAGTCCTGTTTGGTATGTGTCCCATACTCTTAAGTACTATTCTAGGATAGGATATATGAGTATTTTCTAAGCAATATCCATTGTAGTCTGATTGCAGTTCATCTAAATTTACATGGTTACTCTGCATTTGAGTGCCTGATAGAGGATTCATCAAACCACTTCCACAATAATTCTCAATTATTCCACTCTAGGACAGAGTGTGGAAAAGACTAACACCTATATCTTTCCATGCGAATGCTGATTTCCTATTATTTTATTGTGATGATTATTTCTCCCTATTTAGGTTGGTGTCAAAAAAATATTTTCACATTAGGAGGAGAAAGTTGGCGATTGAAATATTGTGAGAAGACCTCACCACAATGAGAAATACCTTTGTTTTAATTATGCCCACCCCAAATCCTGTATCAAACTGTGACACTCTCTCCCCTATTTCTTGATAATACAAACTGTGCTGCAATTCTTTCAATTTTCTTGATGTACTCCATTAATCTTATCTGGTAAGGGTCCCTCACTGCACAGCAGTACTCCAAAAGAGGATGGGCAAGCATAATGTAGCCAGTCTCTTCAGGAATTACTGCAGTATTCTCTGTCATTTGACCAATGAACTGAAGCCTGTCACGTGCTTTAACTAAGGCTCAGCATATGTTCTAGTAACCAGAATCTGACACGATTGGGAGCCACAGGCCAATAGGCTGAGGGCATCGACAGTGAGTCACCAAAATCCACAGAAAGACAACTATGGACAACAGGGAGGACAACAACAACAACAACAAACAGACAACAACAACACCAAACAGATACAGTAATATACAAGTCCGAAGAGTAAACCAGATTGAGGGCCTAGACGTAGTGAGATCAAGAACCGACAACAGTGCGTACCATATACAACATAAGACTGCAGTCGGAACATGATTGACTTCTGAGCCCCTGCATTGCTGGCTTTATAGGGTCCTGTGAATGCCAATAGGCTGGCGCGGCAGGTGTGTACCACACATAGCGCTGTGGTGGTGAAAGCAGAACTCACTGGTTATAGAGATGCTGCCTAGCGGTTGTTGTCTGCGTCCAATATCTTCTGGCAGGCTGTCCAAATTGTTGAACCAGAATACTAGATCTCTGCCCCTCCCATAACCCCTCCCCCATAATGGACACATAGAGCCTGAAGAGCCCTGGCCAATGTTTCAGGAGGTGAAGAGATGTTGTCTCATCAGTGGAAGCTGCCAGCTGGGAGAAGGAACATGGGACATCAGGTACCTCTCTCTGGAAATCCAGTGTGGTTGGTGACTGCACAGCAGATGGAGGCAGTGGCAATGTCTCGACCTCCATTCCTGTGCCTACGGCAGGTGCTGACAGTGTCCTGGATTGCAAACAGTACTCGTGAGGTGGAGAGACATGCGAGGGCAGAGACTCCAACTCAGAGTGATCCACTGCTGGAGGGGTAGGCTGGAGGCAGAGATGGAGTTGGTTCATGTGCCACTGTTCCAAATCTCTTGGAGTATCAACCGTCATAAGGTGCCGCTCATAGTGGCCACCATCATAGCTGGTATCCATGAGGGTATTGCTCCATAGGAACATGCCCAAACAGCTAAAGCAGGAGGGTATCGTCCAGCATGATGGGTTTGGTGTTCCTTGGGTTAGGGTGCCAGGACATGGAGGGTGGTATGCAGCTGTCGATTATGAAGGAGTTCTGCTGGGTTGTTGCAGTGGACAGGGGTGGACCTGTAGGTGCCCAGAAACATCATGAGTGCTGCTGTCTTGATAGATGCACCCACGCTCTTCAGTTTTTGTTGCTTGAATGTGTGCACCATCTGCTCTTCTTCGCCAATGGAGGAGGGGTGAAACAGAGGACTACACAGGTGTTTGATGCCATTAGTGGTACAGAACTGTTTGTAGACCATAGAAGTGAAGTTGGGCCCATTGTCAGTGAGAGGGTCCAGGGAAGCCCTACAATGGCAAGAATCTGCAGAAGGGCATTGAGTGTGGCCGTTGTGGTGGTGGACGCCATGCTGGCTGTGTAGTTTTAGTTATAACAAGCATCATAGTTTGAACAAGCATGCACAACAATAAGCCAGGTCAAGCCAAGGAAGGGGCCGGCAAAATGTAGATGCATGTGATCCCAAGGGTGATGGGAGTAGGCCAGGGTGCGAAAGATTGGGGTGGAGCAGCCTGTTGTTGAGCACAAGCAGAACAGCAGTGCCCCATAGCCTCCACATCCTTGTTCAGTCCTGACCAGCAGATATGTTG
Organism: Schistocerca nitens; assembly: GCF_023898315.1. Classification (NCBI taxonomy): domain Eukaryota; kingdom Metazoa; phylum Arthropoda; class Insecta; order Orthoptera; family Acrididae; genus Schistocerca; species Schistocerca nitens. The sequence continues at coordinate 215,547,237 of NC_064622.1, forward strand.
CCTGGCAAGGGCTTTTATCCAAGACATACCCCAGTGCCTGTGATGGAGGAGTTCCAAGACGTGTGCGCAAAAGGTAGATGGGATGACAGCACAGTTGGTACCCACCTCCACATTCAGCAGGAGCACATTGGAGACAAGGGACAAATGATGAGAAAGGTGAGCCCAGGCCTGGAGCTTGGGAGCAGCTGACTTCGAAAAATAAGTGTGCCACCCACGGAAGACATATTGTGCGAACGGTGCAAGATAGGGTCGCGGCGTGTGTCCATCACCACCTGAGTAGCGGTAATAGGAAATCCATCCAAGGTGTGTTGTTGTTCCACGTCAATGTGACAACAGGAGGTGTCCAGTTGGTCAAATACTGGGTCTAGTCCTGAGGGTAAACGTGAGAGGGCATCTGCAATTGCATGTCATGCAGTAGACTTGTACTTCATTGTGTTATAGTAGGAGCTAAGGAAAAGAGCCCAATGCAGGAGCCTCTGGGCTGTCCACTCTGGAAGCGAAGAGTGTGGCCCAAAGAGTGCTATGAGTGATTTATGATCTGTAATGAGTGTAAATCTGGACCCAAAGAGGTATTCAAGGAATTTCTTCAAGGCAAAGATGATCGCCAGTGTCTCTTTCTCAATCTGGGAGTAATTGTGTTGGGCAGGCATCAGTGTTTTGGATACATAGGTGATAGATTGCTCCATACCATCATCATTACAATGTGCCAGCACTGCACCAATGCCAAAGGGAGAAGCATCCGCAGCCGAAACAGGGTGGCGTGATGGCGAAAAGGGGCTAAGGCAGGGTGCGGAATGTAACATGCACTCCGGCTGTGTGAAGGCCTGCTCATAGGCTGCCAACCACTGAAACGGAATGCCTTTCTTCCACAACTGGTTGAGGGGATGCATAATGTGTGCTCCATGCAGAAGGAACTTACAATAATAATTCACTCCCCCCCCCCCCCCCCCCCCAAAAAAAAAAAAAAAAAAAAAAAAAACTGCGACACCTGGAGGTTTTGGGGATGCAGGAAGGAGTCAATAACAGAAACACTATGGTCAGTGGACTGAATCCCATCTTTGCTGAGCAAGTAGCCTAGGTAGTTGACTTGTTCCTGGAAGCAGTGCATCATGCAATGTAGTAAAGAGGATATGTAGGTTACGCAGGTGGTCTAGGCTCATAGTACCTGTAACAGTTAAGTCATCTAGGTAATTGGTGAAGCTGGGATGGACATGGTTAACTGTTCCAGGTACCTAGGTGAAGATCGCTGGAGCATAAGAGACCCCAAAAGGCAAATGCTTGTATTTGTACAACCCAAAAGGTGTTTTGATGACAACAATGTGTTGTGATTCCTCTTTGAGTGGAACCTATAAGTAAGCATCAACAAGGTCTATTTTAGATAAACATTCACCTCCAGCAAGCTTTGGAAGGAGGTTCTCTTGATGTTGTATGGGGTAGATTTGCACCAGAGCTTGAGCATTGATTGTTGACTTAAAATCTCCACAATGCCAGAGGGAACCATTTGGCTTCTGGACTATGACCAGTGTTGTGGCCCAAGCACTAATTTTGACTGGTTCTAGTCCACAGCATCATGAAGGCGATATAGTTCGAGCTTAAAGATCATCTGTAAGGAGACTGGATGAGGACGTGCACCGTATCTGGACATAAAGAAATATGTGCCTCAAAATCAGTGGCACACCCCAAGCCAGGCTCAAACAGAGACACAAAAGAGGCAGAAAGGTTACCGAATTCCTGGATGGGGATCGTGTGTGAGATGACCTGAGTTTCATCCATGATGGAGAACCCACACAGTGAGAAAGCATCCAGGTTCAAAATGTTGCCAGCATTAGTAGCCATGTAACCATTTTGTATGTAGATGTAGTGGTGAATTGATCTCTGAGGGGAATAGATCTGTCACTGTATGCAACCAACTTGTGAGAAGGCGAGGCCAATGCCGGGTAACCCAGATGAGTGTATATTGGCAGATTGACCAGGGAAACTGTCGCTCCCGTGTCAACTTGGAAACGAATGTCCTGAGGAGCAATCATGAGGTCAATAAAGAGCTTGGGGGTGCAAGGATTTCCCTGAGGAATGATGATGGCCTGAATCTCTTGCACCATCCTGTGATGCAAGTTAGAAGAGGGGTTAGACTGACCTGACGGCTGGTGGCAGACAGTTCGGAGATGTCCATTCTTGCCACAATGGGTGCAGTGCATCCAATGCTCAGGGCAGTCTGCCCACTGGTGCCTCACAAAACAGTCAGGACAAGAAGACAGACCCCATTGGTTGTACCAACACACATGGAGTGGCTGCTCAGAGGTCATTGACATGTCTGAAAGTGATGAATCATGATGCCGCTGTCGGGAAGAAGGCTAACTAGAATCCATCCCTATGGCGGTGTTTGAACTGCTGTGATCTACGGACAGGCCATAGGATGTTCATTTGTTGCCTGTGCGATTTAAAAAGAGTGTGCAATTTTCAGTATGAAATCCAAGGAAGGACTGTTGACCTTGAGGGCCGCAGTGCGAACTTCTGGATCGGGAGCCAATTGGACCACTACATCACAGATCAGGGAATCAGCATACCAGGTTTTTCAAGACAGGTTGGCACAGGTAAAATTGCAACGATGACTCAGACCTTGCAAATCTGTCACCCACAATCGATAAGACTGGCCCGCCTGCTTGTGGTACTGATGGAACTTGAGGCGCTATGCGACAGCAACAAACACATTTCCTCAAAAGCAGGTGCAATCAGGTTTGAAAGGGGATCCAGCACCTTGAGTAAGAAAAATATCTCTGGGGAAGTCCAAGAAATGAAAAGCGACCAGTGGAGAGCTTCATCAGAAATCCGAAAATCAGCAAACTGCTGTTTCAGCCGCTACAAATACTTGTCCCAATCCTCCTGGGTATCATTAAACAGCCAAAATTTGGGTGGGGCAGGTGAGTGGGACTTTATCTGTGAGGTGACCACAGTTGGGATGGGTTCTGAACCTTGTAACTGTAATAGGTCTGACAGCAGCTGAATTTCCTGACACAAAAAGTGTGTTTGCTGCTGGAACTGCCATAGCAATTGCTGCTGCCGGAGCAGTTGTTGCTGTTGATGTTTCTGTTCCACAAGCTGTAGAAATTTCACGTCCATAATGCACCATTAACCTTTACCTCAGTTCTGGTAACTGGAGTCTGACACTATCAGAAGCCACAGGCCGACTAGCTGAAGGCTTCGATGGTGAGTCGCCAAAGCTCACAGAATGACAGCTATGGACAACAATGATAATAGCAGCAACAACAACAACCATGAATGGATACAGCAGTATACAAGTCCGGAGAGTAAACCAGATCGAGGGCCTAGACATAGCGAGATCAAGAACCCACAACGATGCATATCACATACAATACAGGAGCGCAGTCGGAACGTGACTGACTTCTGAGCCTCTGTGCTGCCAGCATTATAGGGCCCTCCTGAGTACCGATAGGCTGGCACAGCTCGCACACAGTGATGTGGTGGTACAGCAGCACTCACAGGTTATAGGGGCATGCCTAGCAGCATCCATCTACATTCATGCCTTCTGGTGGGCTGTCCAAATTGCCGGACCAGGATACCGGGCATGTAATGGTTATTTCATATCCTTACAGATTGTTAGTTAGCTAGTTTCATGGCTCTTTCTGCATGATAGATTGTAATGATGTGGAACAAGTCATTTTACATTCACATTGAGCATTAATTTGTATGTAAAGGTTACATTCTGAACATTTCTAAATTTTTTCAAAAACAAAAAATATATACAAATGTTGTTAGTCAGTAAGTCAGGAGAAACTTTCTCATTTTGTTTTCAAATTTTACTTTGCTCTCTGTCAGACATCTTATATCACTAGGCAAGCCATAAAAAATTTTTGTTGCATCATTGTGCACCCAGTTTTGTGCCAAAGGGTACCTTAAAATGCAAAGCAATGAATGCCATTTTTCCTTCTGGTGTCGTAGTTATGTACATCATTTTTCCTTTTGAACTGTAGTGGATTATTTACAACAAACTTCATGAGGGAATAAATAAACTGTGAAGCAGTAGTCAAAATTAAACAGATGTCTACAAGATGATGATGAGTGAACATCCCATATTATTCTTACAGCACATTTTTGCACAGTGAAGACTTTCTTTCTTAAAGATGAGTTACCCTGGAGCATTATTCCATGTGACATTATTGATTGAAAATATGCAAAATATGTCAACTTACTGATTTGTATCTACTCAAAACTTTCAATGATTATAAGTGCAAATGTGGCTGAACTAAGTTGTTTTAAGAGTTTCAAAATGTGCTTTTCCCAGTTTAATTCTCACCAGTATGGACACCTAAGACTTTTGAAGTTTCCTCCATATTTATTATTTCCTCACCATGTGTTGTACTTACTATTGGTATAGTACCTGTAGATTTGCAGAAATGAATATATTGTTTCTTTTTAAACCGACCATTGCAGAAGAACATTTGCAGAAGACCAGTCAGTGATACTCTTAAGAACTTTGTTTACCAGTTCTTCTGTTTCTGTATGTATGCTTGGAGTAAGTACAATTCTATTTTCATCTGCAAAAAGAACTAACTCTGCTTCTTGTGTGTTAGATAGAAGATCAAGTACATATATGAAGAACAATAGTGGATCTAAGATTGAGCCTGGGGGGACCTCATACACAATTTCTCCCCAGTTAGAGTTATGTTATGAGACTATTTTGGTTGAATTACTAAGTACAACTTTCTGTATTCTTTTGGTTATACGAGGGTTGCCCAGTAAATAATGCCCCATATTTTTTGTCTCCAGAAGTATTTATTCCACAACAATCAAATTTACATATGTGAAAGACTGATGTTTTGTCTACTTGCTTTATTTTTCCACATAATCTCCTTCAAGTTCGATGGCCTTTTTCCAGCGAGACACAAGAGCGTGTATTCCCTGCCGGTAAAAATCTTTACTCTGCCTACGGAGCCAGGTTGTCACTTCGTGAATCACTTCTTCGTCATCGGCAAAACGTCTTCCACGAATGAAATTCTTCATTGGCCCAAACAAGTGAAAGTCTGAAGGAGCCAAATCGGGGCTGTAGGGTGGATGGGGTAACACTATCCAACCCAGTTTCGCGATGTGTTCACAAGTCCTCAAACTTGTGTGAGGACGAGCGTTATCATGCTGAATCAAAACATCCTGTGGGTTAACATGACGCCCAAGGCGCCGGAAGCGCTGCTTAAGTTTGTCTAATGTTTTGACATAAGCCTCTGAATTAATGGTACTGCCTTTTGGCATCACATCAATGAGAATTACGCCCTCGCAATCCCAAAACACAGTCATCATGACTTTTCCGGCTGAAGGACCTGTTTTGAATTTTTTCTTCTGTGGAGAATAAGCATGACGCCATTCCATCGATTGTCTTTTTGTTTCGGGCTCAAAATGATGCACCCAAGTTTCATCACCTGTCACAATCCGTGACAATAGGGCCTCCCCGTCAACGTGAAAGCGTCGCAACAAATCGAAAGAAATGTCTTTTCTTTGGGATTTGTGATCGACAGTAAGACACCGAGGAACCCATCTTGCACACACTTTTGAGTATCCAAGCTGATTGATAATCACATCCACACTTCCTTTTCTTACTGACAACTCCAGTGCCAATTGTCGAGCCGTAATGCGTCGATCCCGTCGAATGAGAACATCAGCCCGCTGCAACATGTCAGGCGTGACAGCCGTGGGAGGCCTTCCCGACCGCGGCAAATCTCGGAGCTCCGCAGCACCGCCCTCTGATGCTTTCACCCTCTGTGCCCAGCGACCAACAGTACTCCTATCGACTGCAGATGTTCTGTAGACGTTGCACAAGCGTTTATGAATATTGCCCACGGTTTCTTCCTCTGCTACGAGAAATTCAATCACTGCACGTTGTTTCTGACGGATGTCACTTGCAGACGCCATTTTAGAACATTCCTACACCACCGCTCTCTGTCGGAGGAAATTGAAACTTTGCGTACACACGCGGGAAACTTCAAATAACTCGCACCTAAAGTTTCACAATTCTAATATTTTTTATTTCGGAGAAAAAAAATATGGGGCATTATTTACTGGGCAACCCTCGTATATGACATTATCCATTGTTCGGCTGAACCATTAATCACATAAAACTTCAATGTAACACACAGGTGTTGGTGTGAATTGACCAATTCCAGCTTTGACTCATTGATATTCTAGTCATAGGATACTATGTTTTTCATTCTGTGAAGTGCAAAATTTTACATTTCTGAACATTTAAAGCAAGATTCTGAGTTTTGCACCACTTTGACATATTTTCAAAATCTCCAGGAACACACGTGCAGATTCTTTCAACAATACTTCATTATTGATAACTGCATCATCTGCCAAAAGTCTGAGGTTGCTATTTATTGTCAACACGGTCATTAATAAACAACATGAAGAGAATTGACTCTAACATACTTTTGCTAGGAACACGTGAAGTTACTGCTGCATCTGACTATAACATGCTGTCTCCTTTCCACTAATTAATCCTCAGTCCAGTCACAAATATCTTTTGGTACCCTGTATGATTGTCTTTTTGATAATAAGGTTAGGTATGCTACCGAGTCAATTGATTTTCAGAAGTAAAGAAATGGTGCGTTTATCCAATGCCTTGGTCTGTAACTTTCAGGGTATGAGAAAAGTGCAAGTTTGGTTTCATGTGGTCAGTGATCGTGGAATCCATACTGGCTGGAGGTTCAAATGCAAAAAAAGCATCTGCATATGAATATTGAGCCATAGGGCAGGAATGAATCTCATAATTGTACCAATGAATCTCATAATTGTACCTTCTATAGAACAGAGCCTATTGTTGTAGTCTATGAGCTGCCTTGTCTGGTAAGAGAACCACAGGACTAAATAATAAATGCTAATGGTTTGTGATCAGTTAACGGTTTGTGATCAATCACTAGATGAAAATTAAAACATTATAAAAATATATGAAACTTCTTGATAGCATAAATAATTGCAAGACCTCCCTTCTGTATTTAAGAGTAAGTCTTTTGTGCATCGTTAAGCATTTTTGATCCAGAAGTGATGGGCTGTTTCAAACTATTATCATGATATTGAGACAACATAGGCCCCACACGATATTGTGAAGCATCAGTTGGAACAACAGGCTGGAGCCCTGGCCAACAAGTGGCCAAGCATGGGATAAAATGCAAACTAGCTTTTAACACATTGAATGTTTCAACACAGACAAGAATCAACTCAAACTCTCCATCTTTCTTAAGCAGCTGATTTAGAGCATGAAACTGGAGCCACCTGCAGGAGGAAATTGTGGTAAAATGTGACTTTGCCTAAGAATGTCTGGAGCTCCTTCAATTTCAAAGGGAGTGGGAGGGCTGCTATGTGGCCGTCAGCTAGCTGAATCCCTGTGAGAGATAACATGCCCCAAGTATACGATAGAGGGTTGGCAGAAATATGATTTTTCCAAATTTCATTTAAGACACATGTCAAGCAAAGTTTGGAAAAAACAGACGAAGTTTGTAAAGGTGTTCCTTAGTGGTGGGACCAGTAGTGCCAAAGATAAGTGATACAACAAAGAATGGATGAATGCATTGAGTAAGCTGTTCCAAGTGACATTGAAAACTGACTGGCACACTAATAATGCTGAAAACCAAGCAGTTGCACCTGTAGAGGCTGTATGGTGTATTCACAACAAGAAGCTGACATAATTCATCATCAAGCGGTAGCAGTAAATATGCTTCTAACAAATTGAGTTTTGAAGAATGTTGTCCACCCACCAGCTTTGTCATAAGTTTCTCCAGGTGAGAAGTGGGCTACATATGAACCACAGACTGAATTAACAGTCATCTTGAAGGCACTTTAAAAACAAAGTTTGCTCCTTGGCTTCCTGATAATAACTAATGGTGTATGTAGTCCACTGAGTAGATAAAATGGATTCAATGACATCTAGAGTTGACAGTCTGTCTAATTATTCCTTCACCTGAATGTGAAGTGCAAGCAGTACAGGTCTGGCATGGAAAAACAGGGCCATGCCATAGATTTGAGAGTAATATACTCTATGTAGTGTGAGGGTTCTCTTCTTTTTGAAGTGATCTTCTCACTCATTTGGAGGGACCTCCCTTTCCACCAGACTTTTTCAGACAGACTCTGCTTTCCACTGGACTTTTCCTGTAAAATGACTGCTATCACATAGTAACAGGTACTGGTAGGTTTACAAACAGGATTATTATTCTAATTATAAATTGGATTAACTTCTGATCAACAGTAACTTCATATAACCAACTAATAACAATAACAGACTCTCCTTATATTTCTGAGTCAAATCTGGTTCTTCGTTTTACATCAGTCTCCTTAAGAGGATATGGAACTCTGAGACCTCTGTTCTGACATTACGAGCAGCCATCTGGCACTGCCGGAATATCACCAACAGAAATCACCATACCAATCGAAACAGAATGCAGTTTTCTTTTACCTTTAACTACAGGGTGTACATAAAGTCCAGGAACACTTTCAATTATTTATTGCACAAGAACCAAACATTGTACATATATCATACATATGTCATTTTTAAGAGAAACCCTAAAAGTTTTTTTCATGTATACCACCACAGTGTAACTTGATAATTGCCGGCCGTTGGGGCCGTGCGGTTCTAGGCACTTAAGTCCGGAACCGCGCTGCTGCTACAGTCGCAGGTTCGAATCCTGCCTCGGGCATGGGTGTGTGTGGTGTCCTTAGGTTAGTTAGGTTTAAGTAGTTCTAAGTCTAGGGGACTGATGACCTCAGATGTTAAGTCCCATAGTGCTCAGAGCGATTTGAACCATTTTTTGAACTTGGTAATTTGCCGATAGTCAGCACTAGTTGCAAACATGGTGAGTTCAGGTGCGGAGCAAGCTTCCTAGCTGTTGGAGTTCAACAATAACAAGTTTGCTACAGCTGTTCAGTGGATGTTTAGAACCAAGTACAGTAAGAAGCCACCAATAAGGAAGGCAATTTACCACTGGCACAACAAATTTGTTACAGTGGGTTGCTTGTGCCCGGCAAAGAGAAGCGTAGAATACGGCAAGCGAATGCCACAGTCGACGATGTCATGCTGGGACGGGTATGGCAAGAATTTGATTACTGTATTGATGTCTGCCCGGGCCACTTATGGTTTGCATATTGAATGTTAGTTAAAAAATAAAAAAATAAAAAAAATAAATAAAAAAAAACTTCAGAGTTTCTCTTCAAAATGCAATATGTATGACATCTGTACAATGTTTCGTTCTTGTGCAATAAATAATTGAAAGTGTTCCTAGACTTTATGTACACCCTGTATTATTACTTAAACCTAGTCTTCTGCAATTCAACTCTTGGCCTATACATATTTCTACGAACACCAACATGCACAATCTCGCAATCTCAGTTCAGAATTTCTCATTACCATTGTGTGCATTTGCACCCTTACTGTAGTTAGTAGCATTGCTGAAGCTGGGTGAAAATAAGGGGAAATATTCTTTGCACAAATCTGGTTCTTTGCCACAGTGGATAAACCAGTTCCTGTGAGATCACTGAAGTTAAGTTCTGTTGGGCGTGGCTGGCACTTGGTGGGTGGCCATCCAGCCGCCATATGCTGTTGCCATTTTTCGGGGTGCACTCAGCCTCGTGATGCCAATTGAGGAGCTACTCAACTGAATAGTAGCGGCTTCGGTCAAGAATACCATCATAACGACCCTGAGAGCGGTGTGCTGACATGCCCCTACTATCCGCATCCTCCTCTGAGGATGACACGGCCGTCTGATAGGCTATAAGATCTGACACAAAGTGAATGAAATCTGAGACCATAAACCCAAAAGTTTGAAAAGCATCCAGACCAAAGAAATCTTCCTTAAAGGTACTGTCCACTACCAAAAATGTCATTGGCCAAACCATCGTGAAACACATTTTTTCCACAGTAAATTGGCCCAGAAGAGGAGTCTGCTCTCTGTTACAGCTAACAAGATGATGTGAAGTAGGCGGGGCAACCAAGGCATAATAAGTGTTAAAATTCAATAGCGTGGCCACTGCTCCTGGAGGCGTAAGGGAATCCCATCAATACAAACATCAATGAACAGTTTGTTCGAAACATTTGCAGTACCTTCACACATTTTACTAACAACTTTAATGTCAATAGGTTGAGAAATGTGAAGCAGACCGAACATTGCATACATTTTTAACATGACGTTTATGGCATAGGTGGCCAACACCCAATGCTGTGGACAAGTTGGCAGGTCATGCTGAATGAAACAGGCTGGGCAGGAGGGCAGTGGCTTGTGGTGCATTTTTCCCCATGGTCCTATTTGTGTGGAATGTGGCAGCCGAAACTACTACGCCGCCATGACACCCACTTCCAAGGGCATGCTAGAACACGCCAGCCTGTTGCCTCCAAGTTGGCTGTGACTGTGTTGGCCCAAGAGTCAAACTGGTGGTCATTGGCATGAGAAACTTCAAATGCTGGTCCAATCTTGAGTACTTCTTCGGAAGAGAGATGCTAAAATTGCAGTGCACTTTGTTGAACTTCCTTATCAGGATATAATGCAGAAAACAGCAAATTTCAACAAGCATTAGAAATGTAGTATCCTGAAGGGGGGCTGACTTCCCTAAAAATGATACATTTGAGATCTATGACAGAAAAATGGTGTCGACATGTTTTATTGTGAAGGCCGCAAAGTATTACTGTAGACATTTTTTGTATGATCCCCAGTCTTCAGTGATGACTTCTTAGGTGAGTAAGGGAGGTGGGCAGGATGGCAAAAGTTTGAGGCCTCATTAACAAGCCCATTAACAACCTGTCCAGAATGGTTATGTGCTCTTGCTGCAGCATTTATAAGTGATACTGGTTTTTGTATAAAAAACAGTGATCTGCGCATGGAACATTGCAGAATGAGGACTGGAACACTGCTCTGGGATTAAATAGAAAAACCATTAAACAATGGAAACTTTTGGTAGGAATATCAAGAGTGTAGGAAAAGATAGGTCGCTACTTACTGTAAAGATAACATGTTGTGTTGCAGACAGGCACAATTAATAAGACACTTACACATAAGCTTTCAGCCACAGCCTTCATCAGGAAAAGAGAAATACACACCATTCATTCATACAAGCAAGAATACCTCATGCATACATGACTGCCAACTCAGGCAGCTCGTCTGGCCAAAGCTACTGGAGTTGGCAGTCGTGTGCATAAGGTGCACTTGCTTTTGTGAGTGAATGGTGTGTGGTTCCCTTTTTCTGACTAAGGCTGTGGCCAAAAGCTTAGGTGTAAGTATCTTTTAATTGTGCATGTCAGCAGCTAAATGTGCCATCTTTACAATAAATAGTAATTATCTTTTTGTACATTATAGAAAAATGCTAGACATTTCTGCGTAGTGGTGCTGAACATTAGCTGCATTGTAGTGCCTCAAGAATTTTGGGTTAAATTCTAGAAACACTCTGCCTTCCACCATCTCAAACATCTGCTATTTTAGGTGTGAGTGTGGGAGAGTGAGAACGTTTCTACCGATCCACCTGTTTCTATGTGCAGGTCGGAAATTTGTTATTAGAAGGCCGTAAGAGGGGCAAGTTACTGACAATGACAAGTGTTTGCCGCCAGCGCCACAGAAGATGTGAGGAGAACTCAGTGAATAATTAAGTCATATTCTTTGATGTGTTAGTGTCTGTGATGATTGTAAAAAAGACTATTGAACAGTTGAATATAGATTGCTATGCACATTCATGTATTGGACTCACTTGAGAGTAGAGACTTTTGAATTACTTAATGTCTTGGCTATGAACGAAGCAAGACACATGTATGCTATTTAAATATGTGTAAATGAGTCTAATATGTAAGGAATAAGTTAGCTTGCAGAAGTTATTATCTGAGAAAGTTGAAAATATAAAGTGATTGAATTGATATACGAGTGCCACAATTATTTCAAAGGTAGAGAAGCATTTTAATAAATTCCTTAACCAGCTGTAGTCTTCGGAGAAGAAGCTTGTGGGAGATCGATGTAGCTGATTACCCAGAGAAGAGGATCAGCTACACACAACGTGCAAATTAACTGAACTGAGAGACGTGTGTGCCTTGCAATCCAATACCAAACTTTCTCTTGTCGTCCGAAAAACATTAGAGCATGTGCTGCTTGGAAGGCACAGTTGTCTGTGTTGTCTGAAGGTGCTTCATCCTGGCAGCCAAGCATGGTCTCCATATGCTGGTGTGGGTTGATCAAACATCATATGACAGGCTGTTGCCTTGTGTCCAGTTGAACTTTGATGCGTTCAGGTATGATTGATGTGGTAACTACAGGTTACAACAGATGTAGTACTTGATTGTCAGTTCTCTGTAAGTGTCTACCTGTTTTTGTGCTGTGAAAATTAAATTTCACTCCAGCTAGTCTTTTCAACACGGTTCACGAAGATCAATTTGTTATGTAGTACTAAACCTAGCTATTTGGTTTAGGTGCTCTTTTTAAACATTTTTTTGTCATTCTTTGCCCTGAAGTTTGGGTTTTTGTGTTGTATGGGAAAGAACTGATGTATTATTTCTGATTTATTGATGATCAGGGTTATTACCAAAGAAACATGTTTTTGGAGACCTAATATCTTGTTCATTGATCCTTGTAGTTTGTGCTTTCAATTCTGAAAATTTTTGTCAGTGGCCCATATTATTACGACATTGTCTGTAAATGTGCTCACATTTATATTTTCAGTGTTCTTCAACTCATTAATCAGGTCATTTATCTAGATTTGGAAAAGTGTACAGCTCCTGAATGCTCCCCCTGGACCTGAAACTTGACATTGTTTGTAACTTGGTTGTACCTTGTGTTTTTGCCCATCTTTGAGCCAGGAACCTTTTTATGCAATTTAACATGTTTCCTAGAAATTCATTTATTTTCAGTTTAATTAAAGCTTGCTCCTCCACACTGTATCATGTGCTCCTTGGAGATAAACATATACTGATTATGAGCTTTGTTTTATTGAATCCATATTTGATGTTGTTTGTCACTTCAGAATTGAGTTGAGCTTGCTCCTCCACACTATATCATGTGCTCCTTGGAGATAAACATATGCTGATTATGGGCTTTGTTTTATTGAATCCATATGTGATGTTGTTTGTCAGTTCAGAATTGAGTTGGATATGGACATGTTATTCCTGAAACTTACATTCTCTTCTTCTAGAATTTCCTGAGATTTGAGGTAGTAATTGAGTCTTGCAGTTAACATTTTTTGAAAGGTGTTGGCTGTTACTGATGTCATTGTGATTAGTCATTAGGATTAGATGTTTTCACTTTGTTTTCCTTATTAGAGAACTGGTATAACTGTGGCTTTTAACTATTCTGTTGCTACGCTTATGTTTCTTCTGTAAAATTTGTTGTGTGTGGGTAAGAGAATGGATCTTGATTCATCCAATAAATGTTTTGAAAAATCTGGAAAATTAAGTCTGGTTCTGCACTTTTTTTTCATTTGTAAGCTATTTACAAATTAATTTAACTCTTCCATAGTGAAGTCACCATTAAGAAGAGTTTTTAGTTCATCTACCTCTTTAGGTTTCTCTTGCCGATATTTTTTTTGCTGCAATATTGGATCAGGAGGTATCACGAAATGTATCTGCATCATCTGAAACATTACATCCTCGTTTACTGACATTGCTAGAACTGACTGTGTTCACTTACTTTGACTGACAATACCTTGACCTGTCTCCCCTAAATTTACCGTGCCCAGAGATTTAAGTTAACTGAAACCAAGAAAATCTACTTTTCTTCAGTTTGGCTGAACATCACTTTCACACATGCAGGTAATTACCCAAAAACTAGAACACCATGAATGGTCACCCATTAGGCCAAATCAAACAGATTACCATGGATAAAATATTCTTCTGTGCAAACTGAACAACTTGTGATGTATTTCTGTCTACAAATACAATGTCAGTTAATGCATAGTGCACGAAATCCATCAGCAACACACAATAATTCATATGAGGTTAAATACAGAGCAGCAAAACATGCAGATGTAGGTAAACGCTTAAAGACTACATAAATAAACAAACATTGGCAATTAAAAGCAAATGTGAAGAAATCAGTACTGTTTAACTCTTATCTCATTAGTATTAGTAACTATTGTTGGCAAAAATAACTATGTTGGAAAGGGTTTGCAAAGTTATGGTTATGAAAAGAAATAATTAAATGAATGAAACTAGTTCTAAATGTTATTGAAATTAAAACTGAATGGTCTTACAATGTGACGGTTTATCAAACAATGGAAAATCCAGGATGGAATGTAACAATATTATGAGAAGGAAAGTTACTACCCATCATATAGGGGGAAAAAAACCCTCTCTTCCATCCTTACTCAAACCCTGCTCTCAATCCCTTACCTCATGGCTCATACCCCTGTAATATACCTAGATGCAAGACCTGTCCCATACATCCTCCCACCACCAGCACCAACTCCTGTCTGGTCACTTATATCACCTATCTCATCAAAGGCAGGGCTACCTGTGAAACCAGTCATGTGGTCTACAAGCTAAGCTGCAATCAGTGTGCTGCATTCTGTGTAGGCATGACAACCAACAAGCTGTCTCTCTGCATGAATGGCCACTGACAAACTGTGGCCAAGAAACGGGTGAACCATCCTGTTGCTGAACATGCTGTCAAACATGATATCCTTCATTTCAGTGACTGCTTCACAGCTTGTGCCATATGGATCCTTCCCACCTTCATTTCTGAATTATGCAGGTGGGAACTTTCCTGCAATACTCCCTATGTACCCATAGCACTCATGGCCTCAACGTAGTCACTTTTCTCACCCATCCAGCCCGTTTCCTGTTCCCATTCCAGCACAACACAGCTGTCATTCTACCACTACACCCAGTCTTTTTATTTCTCTCTTTTTCTACTACTTCCCCCCTCCCCCACCCCCACCCTCCCCACCTCTCCCCTATGCTCCATGCAGAACTTCACCGTCCGCCACCCCTATCATACTATCCCTCCCTCTCCCCACCCGAAGCTCCTCCTTATCCCCACTCAGTCGCCACTCCCGTCATGAACTGGTGCTGCTGCTCACAGTGTGGTTTCAGTTGCGTGAGACTGTGACTCAAAATGACTGTTCACAATTACGTGAACTGAATGACCAAGGAAAGTTATTGTTGTCTCTATGTAAAGAGTTTTACGTCACCGATTAGAACGATGTACTTTGCAGTGTCTCTGAGCCAATTTGCGTCCAAAATAGTTTCCACTTAGCCGACGTTGTCAGCTAGTCATCAACATCCATGCCATTAGTCCATTATCCTTCAGCATCTAACCCAGTAACTGGTGTTGTCTTGATCATTAGCTTCAGTTGAGAAATTGACAGGTAGGTTTGATATTTGCAGAATTAATTCCAGTTTGCCTGCCTGCATACAACAACGAAAATAAAACATGCTGCTTCCCATTAACGCATGATGTAAACTGACATCATAATGTTTGTTTACATTTTAGCCACAGTGTTCAGATTTATGGTTTACAATCATAGTGGAGCACTGTTCGCAGTATATCTGTCTGCACTATGAAAGTAAATCAAGTCAATTGTACTGGAAATCATTAGTCTGTGTTTAACCTGGAGAATAAGTGCCATGCGCAATTGTCTAAGCAAACACTTCAACCACACAGCAATCAACATGTCATACATTCACAGTTGACGTTCTTCGTGTCAGTATATGATGTGAAAATATATGATAATGTTTTCTGTTTTATTACACAGTCCATGGTAAGCACTAAATAATTTGTGCTGTCTGCAATTGAAAACAGTACCTTTAAAGTGTGCACACTGCTTACTGGTTTGCATATCAACGTTTTATGCATAAAGAGTCAAAATGCAGATCCACAGATGAGTAATGTGACATGTAAAGTCACTAGTTCTCAAATTGAGGTATGCACCAAAGACATAAATGTAACACTGTCCAAACACTGATATGTTTCACTGGCCACCAACACTATGTGTAGCAGTACCTGCATGGCACAACAATCACCTCCTCTCCCTTCTTCTCACTTCTGACACTTTGTTGATGCTTTCTCTTTTGACCTATTAATGTGATTCTACATCAATCATACAACTCATTTCACATAACTGTTTCAAAGATTCTGATTACATCAATTTACAGTTTTATACAAAATCACAAATTCATATCACTCTGTCCATAGAAAAAGAATTCAAATAACATGTAACAAGTAAGAAAGTATGCATCAGAATAATTGAAAGTGGGAATCACATTCTTAACACTATATTATATAAACAGAAACATAATTATACCAAGAATTAACTACACAATACACATTGTGAGATAACCTTTTCAATGAATGGTGAAAATAAAATAAGAAAAAAGTAAAAGAAAATACAGTAAAAAGGGGAAAAAACTGTACATCAACGGGTAGCGTTATTTCACACTTTCTTGTTTCTTTTGCTTTTTGCTGAGAGTATGTTGTGTGGGGTAATATTTGTTAAACTCTCCAGCTATAACTTTTGGACCTGTAGATTCTTTATTTCCAATTTTCACTGATTGTTTCTTCTTCAGTGTCTTCCTATTATTTAAAGTCTTCATTGAGCAATATGCTTTCATGCTATCAGATTTATTGGCTCATTTTTCCTTCTGTATTTTCAGCTTCTTATGCCTGAATTTCTTTTGGCCTGAAAGATGACTGTTCCAATAGATCAATACATATGCCCTTATGAGATATTTTTGTTCCATAAGGGCTTGTATAAATACATCAGCCCTCATGATATATTATTTTTGGCACTTTTGTTTTAGAACTTCCGAAAAGGCAGAGGGTGCTCCATATTGTAAGGCATCTGCACAGAAACTGCTGACTAGATTGCCTACCATGGTGGTAAAATAACACTATTTTGCTTTCTTGTAATTCCACATAAGTTTTGCTACATTGTCTTTGTTACTGTTGTTACATCTGTTGTTGTTTTAGCCATTCTATATGGCCACTGCCAGGGCTCCAGTTATATATTTTTTACACTGGTGAACAATATTAGCAAACACTATTGATAGATCAGGGTTAGTTGAGGTTTTGGAATAATGAATGAATTTTTTGTGGTCTATGCCATTATATAGCATTGGTGGGCATATCCCCAATTAGGTGATGCAGTACTGAAGTCTGCAACTATAACTGTATTATTTGTGGGTGTTATTATGGCTACACTGAAGTTTTTATTGCTTGAGGAGGGTTGTAAATTACAAAGATTTTTAGTTTCGTTATTTTTCCAATTGCATGTTGTAAATAAATTTGGAAACATTGAACCACTTTTAAATTAACAATCATGCTATGAAATATCCTATGCCTTAAATGAGCTAGCAAACTTAAAAAATTAAAACATTCACTTTCATACTTAAAAAAAAATTATATACTCCGTACACTTCCCATTCAGTTCTCCTCCTGGATCCCCAGCTTCACATTGAAAATTTATTGCATGCATTGTATTCACCTTCATTGTTTGTGTCACTCTAACCATAAATGGTTTCAAATACACTATGTTCTTAAGACTACTTTTCTTCTTTGACTTTGGATAAACTAAATAGAACATATTTGGATGTAGTATACTCATTACCTCAAGTGGACCTTTGTACACTTCAAAAAGTTATGATATCTCATTTTTTATCTCTCTGGATTTTTCATATGTCTTAACTAACACTAAATCTCCCAATTTAATATCAACCTTCTTTATCTTTTCATCATGTCTTCTCTGCCAATCCTCCAGTTTCTTTTTCACCAACTCCCTCACTTATTTCTTCCTCTCACCCCAACTTAATTCATTTTTAAGAGGAAAAGCCAGTTTCTTCTCTAATGAACTCAAAGATCTCTCTCTTTGCGTGATCTCATGAGGAGTAAATCCTGTTATATTGTGGACAACATTATTATTACATCTTCTCCCATGAGCTATGGTTGTTGCTGCAGTATATGTGACACAACTGTTCAGTTTCTCTCATGTAACGCCTGCAGGTTTCCCTGCTGGCTGATATGTTGATGTATACAGGGTGAGTCACATAAGACGTAACATTCCTTTTACTATGTGAATTGTTCCACATATTGAAATGCAGTTTTCAGCTAATGTTAGAGTATCAAGGGACACGTATGTTTGTGTTTGTTAATATTCTTAGTGCTGGTATCAATTGAGATAATGAAGTAAGCACTTTTTTTTGGAACCATATACTTTTTGTAACTGCATTCAATAATTCTTGAGTAGAAAATTACAGTGATATAGCATAATGTGACATTTGAACCTACTGAAGGAAAAAGAAGAAGAAGAAGAAGAAGAAGAAGAAGAAAGAGAGAGAGAGAAATGTCCTAGAATGTGAGTGTATAGTGGCTGGAAATGGCATTTGTGATGCAAATACTGCCAAGTAAGCATCTTGGACCAGGCTGCAAAGTTGTATACTGTAAGGTAGCCCTGTGCTACAGGAATAAAGCTTTATTTCCCCTTGAACCAACTTACAGCTTCGATGCAGGTTCACCTATGACTGTTGTATTTGGAAATACGACGTAGGGTAGAATCTAGCTAATACAAAGGGCTTAGGAAAACTATTTCACATTTGTGTATCCTCCCAGACTTACATGAGTTGAAACAGAGAAATCAACAGCTCATTCTTAAAAAAATGAAGAGGTCTTATACGCTGAAAAAAGCAACTATTATATTAAATACCTAAATGTTAGAAGAAATATTTGGCCTACCCTTTCCTGCATGTGCCTGTGTGCTTTTTAGAGGTAAAATACATGCTGTTGGACAACTGTCTCTACTTACACTGCTCTAAACTATATTATATGGGATACATTCATTGAACTAAGTACTTTATTAAAAATAATTTGGTGACCACTGGTACATCGCTAAATAAATATTCTTCTTAATGAAATGTCATTTCATGCTGAAAGTAAACGTGTAATGACAGTGTTGCCAGGTGAGTACAATACACACCATCGACTTATTTGACATTGCAATGCAGTTTCATACACACATAAATGAAATAAACAATTTACTAACAATGATTTGGTAACCACCCAAATCACATAGCATAAATTTTATCTTCCAAAAAAATAGCTTCATCCTTTATTTAAGCATGTATTCAGACTGTTGATCATGGGTTGAAAGTCACATTTACAATCACCATTCGAAAGAATGATGAATAGCTGTAATTATTGTGGATGACATTTTAGAGTATGCCCTGGCAAATCAACGACACATGTCAGCTGGTGTGGTTGGGGCTTTGCTATAGACTGCATCTTTGAGTGCTCCCTGAAGGAAGAACTCAAGAGGAGTCAAATTGGGGGACCTAGCAAGCCATTTGATAACGGAATTTTGTCCTATCCAATGATTAGGAAAGTTCTCATTTAGTATTTGTATTGCAACATGGGACGAATGAGCTGGACAACCATCGTATTGCAACCACATACACTGTCAAATATCCAGTTTTACCTCTTCTAGAAGAACCTGCAGAATGTTCGTCAGAAAGCAGCCACACAAATATCCATTTAGAACACTAGAGATTAAGAAAGTGTGGCGTCGAAATTCGTATCGACCATGAAACTTAATATCTGTGAACTCTTAAGTGCTCTGTTGAGCCTCCATCTTAACTTTATTTTAGTCAGTCCTTTGTTATACTTCATTCTGTATGAATGCAGTGTTAAGTGTAAATACGAGTATATACGACCTATGACATATATGGGAATTAAGTTTTCTATATTCCGATTACCAATCCTGTGCCCATAGTGGTGACCCCACAGTTCGTTCGTGTTTCACGTCTTGCACACCGGTGTTTATGCAACAGGTTATATGCACTACTTAATGACCACCCCAAACAATGCCTTGTTCGAAGATGTGGAATCACAACTCCGCTCACCAAGGTTCGTCGTTTCTTTGCCGACAGCGTATTCATCATTTATGTACAGTGATTTGCTTTCTCAACCAATGCCATGTGCTAACCTCATTAGTTTTCAACAGTCGACAACCATGCCGTTAGAGCGAACAATGGACTCATTCTTCGCATCACCAGATTATGCCCATCCGACAGTGAAATGTGAACTGAACAATATTTCAAATTGTGTCCCTTCAAATCAAGTGTTTCATGAACAAAGTGATCTCCATTCGAATACATGTTTAGCATGCTACATCAGTTACTGTTGGGCCACGTGCAGCGTTGCCATTACTACAAACCGTGGCGGATCCGTTCCATGCACATAGTGTTGTGTCCAATTTACATGCACAATTCAGTGTTTTGCGTAACATGGACCCCTTACGTCCTCTCAGTGGCTGGCCACATGCACTACAGGCATGTTATGCATCAGATAGTTTCCACACAGGTGGCATTCTCACCCCCCCCCCCCCCCCTCCCTCCTCACTTGCGGGGGTCTCCGTTTCTGGTCGCTCAACTGCCTGCTGCTCCCACAGCACCGCCTGTGGCTGCTGTGCCGGTCTCTCGCCCTGTTCCGGAAGCGGGTCGTTTCCATGCAGCATTCTTCACTCACGATCCAGTCTCTGGGCCCCCTTGTGTGCCGTCCATCCACCCATTTCCATGGTACCATCTGCACCTGCCGCACCGTCCAGCTGCCGCTACTACGGATTTGCTCACCTGGTTTAAATCCGGGCCTACTGCGCCGGCCTCTGACTTAACCTCAGTTCAGCTGCTACCCCAGGAGACACTGAAGCAGCTGTTGTCACCCGCTCCTGGCCACCTGCCAAAGCTACTGCCCTTATATGAGGACAACTCGGCATTGTGGTTCGTGCTCATCAAGCATCTGTTCGAGTTACGTCATGTGTCTGACAACAACTCAAAGTTTCTCTGCCTCGTCACACACCTCCACTCGAATTTGATTTGTGACCTGCTCCTTTCACCGCAGCTTGCACCAAAATACAAGTTTGCAAAGGAGACTATAGTTAAATGACTTGCTTGCTTGTCACAAGAGTTAATAATCAAGATTCTCTACGAGGAAGATTCTCAACAAGGAGCACCTGGGGGAACGCGCCCCTTCACAACTCTGGTGCCGCCTTTGATTGCTTGTGAACGAGCATACCATGTCTGACACCACGCTATGGGCTATGTGGTCCGCCAAACTACCTACCAATCTACAGATCCATCTGTTACCACACTCGTTCGAGTCCATCGGCTCCCGTCTACACATCGCTGACCAGTTGTATTCCCTGCTGCAGCAACATCAGCCGGTTCATTCCACACTGTTCGTCAGCACAGCCGTCCCCGTATACCAACCTTTGGCCAGCAGAGGCAGGGCTCGCTCTGTTGTCACCTCGTCTACCTCTCCTGGCAGCGTTGGTTCACCCTCTCTGCTGTCCGAGCACTCCAGGATCACCCACGCACCTTATGTACCAGTCTGTTTAATGGACCAAATCAACTAGGACAAACTGTCCCCACTGTCGCAGTCTCCACCTCCTCCTTACCCTGCTCACCCTTTCTGCTGCTACCACAAAGTGTTCGGTGACGATGCCAAGAAGTGCAGGTTGCCATGCCAATACCCAAACGCCGACCACAGGAACTAAGAGACGCCGAGTCCTGCAGGGAACCTAACAGGTGTCCTGTAACATTACACTCTGTTCACATGTCTGCCCAGTCGAGTGGTCGTCTCTATGTGACTGACATTGCATAAGGTCTAGCTTTTCTGGTCGACACTGGTGCTGACATGTCGATCATACCTACTTTGATGGCTCCACCCACTTCTTCACAGATGGAGTCACTTCTATAAGCTATCAACATGTCGATGTTACCTACCTCAGGCTCAGTAAAGTTTATGGTGACCACATCTCCTTCTCTACATTTTCCGTGGATGTTCTACATTGCCGACATTGATGAACCGATCCTCAGTATGGATTTTTTGTCTCATTATGAACTATCTCCGAATGTCGTACAGAGTTCAGTGCTCCACCATCCTACGAACACTCACATACTGTGCACCTGCATCTATGTCCAACGCTCTGTTTCCACCAAATATGCGATATCATACGCAAGTGCTCCACCCTCGTGGGCAACATTGTGTCCTACGTTACTGACCTACTGTCACAGTATGACTTGGCGACACAACTCCACCAGGACAACAAGAAGCTTAAACAACACATCGCATCCACTTGCAGTGAGCTCTTCGCGGCTTGCACCTCGCTTCTGCAACTGCAGGCCACGGCACTGCCACCTAAACAAGATTGCTCGGCCAAGCCTAACTTGAACTCTCACTAGGTTAGTCCAAAAACTTTACTTGCATGCGACGTTCTAACCTCCTCCCCCCCCCCCCCCCTCCCTCCCCCCCATCGCGCAAGCCACATCCAGTGGCGTGTGTTTCAAACAATGCTGCTAACGACAGTCGCGCGCATGTTTTGACCAGGCCCACCTCTCGGACAGCTACTGTGTGTGTTGATAAACATTCCCCATCTCTCACTCACCAGCCACATGACCCAGCAGCCATTGTGGCCCCACATGCAACGCCAGTGCTGCTCTTGCCCACGCCGGTTGTCCAGTGCAAGGTTAACAGCGGACAGTTGCTGCCCGTTCCCCTCTGCTTGGCACGGCGTGCGCACCCACTCCCTCCACACTAGTGCACACCACGCTCCCATAAGAGACATGTGACTTTCGTGCTACCTTTCCCTACTTGCACTAACGGCTATGCCTTGTCGCACCCTACTCGTCTGAAGACTCGGCGCCAGGACATTAACCAATCTCATGTGCAGTTCTCAGTTTCTTCCGTCACTGATGGAATGACACACAAGATAATTACCGCTGCCAGCCCTCCTATTAGGCATAAGGTCCGACACCTCAACCCTATCAAGTTGCACATGGCCCGGCAGCAGATAAATGAACTTTTGGTGACAGGATCTTTTGAAATGTGCAGCGATTACAGATGCTTAAATGATCGTACTGTCATGGACATTTACCCTGTGCCGAACATCAATAACTTCACTCATGTTATCTGGCGCCACAATTTTCAGTGTTATTGACTGTAAACGCACCTACCACCAGATTACCGTGGTGCTGCAAGATATTCCTATAAGATGGCTATTATCACGCCGCTCAGTTTATTCCAGGACCACTTCATGCTGTTCGGCCTAAAGAACTCGGTGAAAACATGGCAATGTTTCATTGACTCTATCTTGTGACAGTTCGAGTTTTGCTTTGCTTATCTGGACGACATTCTTGTTTTCAGCAGCTCAGCGGAGGAACATGAAAATTATCTGTCTACGGTCCTCCAGACCTTGAACTCCAACAGGTCAACAAAGACAAGTTTCAGTTGCACCAGGCGTCAGTCTCCTTCCTAGGTTACACCATCTCCGCTGTCGGAATACAGCCTCCCTAATGTCGTGTGCAGGCTATCATGTCTCTGCTGCCTCTGGCTACTTACACAAAGAGCTATACTGTTTCCTTGGCACCATCAATTACTATCGTCACCATCTGCCTTCCGCCGCCGCTGTTCAGGCACCCCTGATGGACGCACTATCAGGCAAACAAACTTCCGGTATCAAACCCACCTCTTGGACTGCTCCAATGCTAGAGGCCTTCAAGGCTCTGAAGACTTCTTTAGCTCATGCTGTGACACTTGCCCACCCCGACTCCTTGGCTGAGTTATTCCTCACTATGGATGCCAGCGACATCGCGGTGGGGGCAGCGTTGCAACAACGCAAGGTCGACACAGTTTCTCCCCTTCATTTCTTCTCCAAGAAATTATTTACAGCTCAGAGAAAATATTCTGCATTCAATAGAGAGCTCCTTGCTGTTTACAAGGCAATCAAACATTTCCGCCTCGACATCGAGGAACATTCGCTTTTCATCCTCACCACTCACAAACCACTGGCAGAAGCGTTCTGAAACCCACCTGAGGACTCACCCCCTCGATGTTACCACCACTTTGACCTGGTTTCTCAATTCACAATGGACGTCCGTTACATCAAGGGTGCAGATAACATCACTGCGGATTTCTTCTCGTGGATCAGTGCTGTTTCCCGCATCGTTGATCTTTTCGATCTAGCCTCCCTCAAGCTTCTGACGAAGATTCTCAGGCTCTCCTACAAGACCCTAAAACATCACTTGTTTTCACAAAGGCTAAATTTCCTGGCTTTTCCGATGAGGTCTGGTGTGATTCTTCGACTGGCACCCTACACCCTTTGCTCCCACCCTGGCTGCGCTGATAGGTTTTCGACTCTCTGCATAACCTAGCCCACTCAGGCGTTTGAGCCACCACACGTCTCGTGTCAGAACATTGTTTGGAAGAATATCAAACAGGACTGTCAAACCTGGGCACGCAGCTGCGTCACTTGCCAGCACAACAAGATCAGCTGCCACACCTCCCCACCTCTGGGCAAGTTCGACATTCCTGCAGGATGATTCCGTCATGTACATATTGATGTGATCGGGCCTCTTCCTCCTTCGGCGGGCCATTGAAATATCTTATCAACTATCGACTGTTTGTCTCGCTGGGTTGAGGCTGTCCCTCTCCATAACATTACTGCCAAGACGATAGCTGAGGCTTTCATTGGCTCGTGGATCGCCTGTTTCGGGTGCCTGTCCACTATCACCTCCGAGCAGGGTTGACAGTTCGAATCCTCCCTTTTCACCATCCTCTGCAATATCTATGGTTTTAAAAAAATACCCACTACCACCTATCACCCACAATGCAATGGGTTGGTGGAGAGATGGCACCACACCTTCAAGATGGCCCTTCGATGCCGTGATTGCCTCAGGTTGGAAGCTCTCCTGTGGGTGCTACTTGGTCTACCCTCGACCTATAAACCTGACCTCAAGGGGACTATATCCAGATTTGTTTTTGGTGAGAATCTGGTCCTACCAGGCGAACTTATTCTTCCCCAGGTTATCAAGGATCTTCCCCTCTCGCCAGATTTCATTAGTCGGATGCATACGCATTTTCAACAAATGTTTTTGCACCTGCCCATCAGTCACTCACCGCCCGAGACTTATGTTCCCACACCGCACTCTCTGACTGCTCCCACGTCATGCTGTGTGTTGATGCGGTTAGGCAGCCTCTTCAACCTCCTTATCTTGGCCTCTACAAGGTCCTGCGGGGGGGGGGCATAACTTTTGATATCATGATTAAAGAACGCACACAGACAGTTTCTCTGCATCACCTGAAACCGGCTTTCGTTGACCCTGATGGCCTTACACCGCTGCAGTTGGACTCTGTAGACGATCCATCCTTGATCGACAATGAAGACGTGCTTCCATTAACCTCATCGCACACCTCTTCCACCGAGGACTGTTCACCACTATTCGCTGGTTTCCTGACCTCACCCCCTGTTTCACCCTGCACAGGTTTCATGCCCTCACCTCCAATGTCGGAGACATACATACCTACTATCAGTTTGTCCTGCAGATTGCCCCCGTACCAAATGAACGACGTTTCTATAGTGAGGTTTGACAACAAAGTGCTCATTCTTTTGACAGATAATGAGGTCCCGCCATCGGGCAGTCCCTTACATGTCAACATTGCACACAACCTCTTACTCCCAAGTGAGTGTGACTGAGCATTTCTACGTGCTTTCATTTCTATGGATGGCTTGATCCACTTAAGGGCCACACACGCCTCCACCACTCCGTTGACCGCCCTGCCCGCTTACTCCCAGGCCGGCCACCATCTCATCTGGCCATGGTGGCTGACTGACTAAGAAGTAGACCTGCCTCTCACCACTCCGCATGCACAACCCCCGTCATTTGAGGTTGAAGTACCTGTGATGTGCCTGCCTACATGCAGGATTGCCACCGACGTTGATGCCCACACGCCCTCACCCTTGGACATCTATAGTACATCTGTAGTACTCCATACTGCAGAGGGGGGGGGGGGGGGGGGGGGGGAGCTGTGTGGTATCAATAGTTTGTATCGACCACGAAACTTAATATCTGTGGGCTCTAAGTGCTCTGTCAAGCCTCCATCTTAACTTAATTTTAGTCAGTTCTTTGTTATACTTCATTTTGTACGGATGCAGTGTTAAGTGTAAATACATACGACTTATATGGGAATTAAATTTTCTATATCCCAATTACCGATCCCGTTCCCATATAAGAATGTCCATTTAGAACACCTGAGATGAAGTAAGGTCCCACAATAGTAATTTCCTACGATGCTGCACCGTACGTTTATGCTCCACAGCCAATGATGTTGCACCAGACGAAGCCAGTGTGGACTTTTGGCTGCCCAGTAGTGCATGTTATGCAAATTTACATTAGTGCTGTTAGTAAACATTACTTCATTGGTAAAGAGCAAATGTCAGAAAAATGTTGAGCATCTCACAGTTGCTGAAGGGCAAACCAACAAAATTCTGTATTATGTTTGAAGTCATGGTTGTCGAGTGCCTGATGTAGTGACAGATGATAGGGATGGAAAAATCTGTCGATGCAGGATGCGAATGACACTGCTGTGGCTGATTCCACATTCCTTGTCAGTACGTTTTATACCACTGTTCGGATTCATCAGTCTTTTGGCCAGAACAGCTTCTTCGTGTTCTCTGTCAGTTGCAGTCTTCTTTCATATCCTTCTTTTGAGAGTCACACAGCCTGTCCACACTAGCATCTTGATAATTCATGGAATTGGCTATCATGCCAGACATTGACAATCTGGATAAATAGACCTACACTATTGTATTGTTATTACAGCATTTTTTTTACATTTTAATATAGCACTTCTTTTACATTCACCGTATTTAAATTAGGCTATCTAACTTTTCCTCATTGGTGTACATGTCTGCACATAGCAAATGTTGAAGCAGAAATGAACAGCATGCAGTGCAGACAAGTAAACAGGCAAACGTGTTGACATTCTGATGCAATGAAGCACGAGAATTTTGCTTGGCAGTGTTTACACTGCTAATGCCGACTACGGCATTTCTCAATTTTTTCTACATGTTTCAACATCAATTTTGACAAAATCTATATCACTGTAATTGTCTTCTCAAGGTCTATTGAATACAGTTATAAAAAGTATAAGCTGAAAACCACGTTCCAATATGTGTAAACATTCAGGAAGTAAAAGAGGTGTTATGTCTTACATAATGCACCCATATTACTGTTATTCTGTGGCTGGTAAGACTTTTGTTCCACTTTTTACATGTAAACTGTGACTCAGTATCAGAAAGTAGTCCTTTTCTAACTTAGTCAAAATCACTTTGCCAGTTGCCTAATACGAAGGATAGAGTTTTATAAATTTAGAGAATACTTCCAATACTACAAAGATACAGGCAAAACCTCCTTTCATTTTCAACAAAGAGCCATAAAAATCCACTGCTAACAATTCCATCAACACCTGGTTCAAACACTTTGCATGGGAATCCTGTTGTTGTTGTTGTGGTCTTCAGTCCTGAGACTGGTTTGATGCATCTCTCCATGCTACTCTATCCTGTGCAAGCTTCTTCATCTCCCAGTACTTACTGCAACCTACATCCTTCTGAATCCGCTTAGTGTATTCATCTCTTGGTCTCTCTCTACGATTTTTACCCTCCACACTGCCCTCCAATGCTAAATTTGTGATCCCTTGATGCCTCAGAACATGTCCTACCAACTGATCCATTCTTCTTGTCAAGTTGTGCCACAAACTCCTCTTCTCCCCAATTCTATTCAATACCTCCTCATTAGTTATGTGATCTACCGATCTAATCTTCAGCATTCTTCTGTAGCACCACATTTCAAAAGCTTCTATTCTTTTCTTGTCCAAACTATTCATCGTCCATGTTTCACTTCCGTACATGGCTACACCCCATACAAATACTTTCAGAAACGACTTCCTGACACTTAAATCTATACTCGATGTTAACAAATTTCTCTTCTTCAGAAACGCTTTCCTTGCCATTGCCAGTCTACATTTTATATCCTCTCTACTTCGACCATCAACAGTTATTTTGCTCCCCAAATAGCAAAACTCCTTTACTACTTTAAGTTGACCATTTCCTAATCTAATTTCCTCAGCTTCACTCTACTTAATTTGACAACATTCCATTATCCTCATTTTGCTTTTGTTGATGTTCATCTTATATCCTCCTTTCAAGACACTGTCCATTCCGTTCAACTGCTCTTCCAAGTCCTTTGCTGTCTCTGACAGAATAACAATGTCATCGGCGAACCTCAAAGTTTTTATTTCTTCTCCATGGATTTTAATACCTACTCCAAATTTTTCTTTTGTTTCCTTTACTGCTTGCTCAATATACAGACTGAATAACGTCGGGGAGAGGCTACAACCCTGTCTCACTACCTTCCCAAATGCTGCTTCCCTTTCATGCCCCTCAACTCTTATAACTGCCATCTGGTTTCTGTACAAATTGTAAATTGCCTTTCGTTCCCTGTATTTTACCCCTGCCACCTTGAGAATTTGAGAGTATTCCAGTCAACATTGTCAAAAGCTTTCTCTAAGTCTACAAATGCAAGAAATGTAGGTTTGCCTTTCCTTAATCTAATATGTAAGATATGTCGTAGGGTCAGTATTGCCTCACGTGTTCCAACATTTCTACGGAATCCAAACTGATCTTCCCCAAGGTCAGCTTCTGCCAGTTTTTCCAATCGTCTGTAAAGAATTCATGTTAATATTTTGCAGCAGTGACTTATTAAAGTGATAGTCCTGTAATTTTCACATCTGTCAACACCTGCTTTCTTTGGGATTGGAATTATTATATTCTTCTTGAAGTCTGAGGGTATTTCACCTGTCTCATACATCTTGCTCACCAGATGGTAGAGTTTTGTCATGACTGGCTCTCCCAAGGCTGTCAGTAGTTCTAATGGAATGTTGTCTACTCCCGGGGCCTTGTTTTGACTCAGGTCTTGCAGTGCTCTGTCAAACTCTTCATGCAGTATCGTATCTCCCATTTCATCTTCATCCTCTTCCATTTCCATAATATCGTCCTCAAGTACATCGCCCTTGTATAGACTCTCTATATACTCCTTCCACCTTTCTGCTTTCCCTTCTTTGCTTAGAACTGGGTTTCCATCTGAGCTCTTGTTATTCATACAAGTGGCTCTCTTTTCTCCAAAGGTCTCTTTAATTTTCCTGTAGGCAGTGTCTATCTTACCCCTAGCGAGATAAGCCTCTACAGCCTTACATTTGTCCTCTAGCCATCCCTGCTTAGCCATTTTGGACTTCCTGTCAATCTCATTTTTGAGACGTTTGTATTCCTTTTTGCCTGCTTCATTTACTGCATTTTTATATTTTCTCCTTTCATCAACTAAATTCAATATTTCTTCTGTTACCCAAGGATTTCTACTAGCCTTTGTCTTTTTCCCTACTTGATCCTCTGCTGCCTTCACTACTTCATTCCTCAAAGCTACCCGTTCTTCTTCTACTGTATTTCTTTCCCCCATTCCTGTCAATTGTTCCCTTATGCTCTCCCTGAAACTCTTTACACCCTTTGGTTCTTTCAGTTTATCCAGGTCCCATCTCCTTAATTTCCCACGTTTTTGCAGTTTCTTCAGTTTTAATCTACAGTTCATAACCAATAGATTGTGTTCAGAGTCCATATCTGCCCCTGGAAATGTCTTACAATTTAAAACCTGGTTCCTAAATCTTTGTCTTACCATTATATAATCTATCTGAAACCTTTTAGTATCTCCAGGATTCTTCCATGTATACAACCTTCTTTTATGATTCTTGAACGAAGTGTTAGCTATGATTAAGTTATGCTCTGTGCAAAATTCTACCAGGCAGCTTCCTCTTTCATTTCTTACCCCCAATCCATATTCACCTACTACGTTCCTTCTCTTCTCTTCGTCTCCCTTCACTATCTGAATAATTTCTTTTATCTCATCACACATTTCATCAATTTCTTCATCATCTGCCGAGCTAGTTGGCATATAAACTTGTACTACTGTAGTAGGCATGGGCTTCGTGTCTATCTTGGCCACAATGATGCGTTCACTATGCTGTTTGTAGTAGCTTACCCGCACTCCTATTTTTTTATTCATTATTAAACCTACTCCTGCATTACCCCTATTTGATTTTGTATTTATAATCCTGTATTCAAATGACCAAAAGTCTTATTCCTCCTGCCACCGAACTTCACTAATTCCTACACATTTGATAAGTATCCTCGACTCTCTCGCACATTTCATACATTTCCATATGGTTATTTACCCTCTTTACCATGTTGTCAAAAATTAGACATTCTCTTAGTTTTTGTATAGACTTCTTTACAGCACCTACCTCTCCAAAACTCAAATGGATATAATCTTCTCTTACAAATTCCTTCTGTTTTCTTTTCTCTCTGCTACTTTGTTCTGTGTAATTCAAATTGTTGCGTAAACACTGACCACCTTGTTAACTGTGAATGCATTAGTCTAAATTTCTTGAAAATAAAGGACTCAGTGATCAGTGTAAATGATAGTTTCATTTCCCCACAGATAATCTCTGAACTTGTTGAATCCCCAAATTATCGCCACAGCTCTGTGGTGAACAAGAGCCTACCTAAGAATTTTATTTCCTTCTCACAAATTCACGTTTTTTAACCCTAAGTATCATGTCCCCTTTTCTCAAAGCTTGAAATACCTCATCAGCAGGCTCTTTTCAAGAATCAGTGGCAACCAACAGGTCATTCACATATGCCATTATTTTGGAACTCATCTCCAGCCCTAAGACTTGGTATAGTGCTCTTATGAACACTGACACACTAATATTCAACCCAAACTGAACTACAGAATATTGGTAACACATTCTGTTCACCAAAACACAGTATACTTCTTATACTCTTCTGCAAGACTGATCATATAATTCATCTCCTACTATTTTTCAATATCCCATCCATCTCCTCTGGGTAATCAATCTCTCTACTCACCATTATATTCAACATCCTAGCACCTATGATTACCCTGTCACTACTATCATTTTTACCAATGATCAGTGGACTATTCTGTTCACTCTTTACTCCTTTCTATAGCCCCACACTCCATCATCATCTCAGTTTCTTTGTACATTGCTTCTCTCAGGGAAAACAACATAGAAAAAGATTTTCTTGCAAATGGTTCTTGCCTTTTGACATCTAATTTATACTCAGAAGTCCTTAACTTTACCTGGTTTATTAGAGAATACCTCCCTGTTCACTAACAAAATTTCTGTCAACTGCTCTGTCTATTGCTCATTCAATCCTGGTACTTCATCCAGTTGGTTCTTTAATTCTTCCATTATTCCTCCCTCATCTCTACTACCACCATAGTCTAGGTTCATTTGTAAATCTCCAGCATCAACTCCTATTGGCACCACTTTTAATTTTAGTTGTCCTACTAAATTGTTATTGTCCACTACTATCCAGTCAAAACTACTTTCTACACTCAGACCAGGTACTACAAAGAAATTGTGGACCAGACTTATGCCCCCAAGTTCAAACTCCAAAATAATTTGACACTTAAAAGCTTTACTCAGTTTGCCCATAGTACCCACTACATGCAGTCCCAATACTGGCACATCCATTACTTCATTATCATCCTTTATACAATTATAAAATTCTTCGGTAGCTGCACTAATTTTGCCACCAGCGTCCAAAAGAGCTTTTTCTTCCATACCATAGGCTCTTATTCTTACAAATGATTGTACAGCTTTAACATCATCAGCCTCCTCTTATTCATGTAATAACTCTCCCAGCTTTGCCATGTTCCCAATCTCTACAACCTAACTTTGAATGTAACAATAAAATGAAAAGGATAGTTGCTACTCACCATACAGCAGAGCTGCTGAGTTGCAGAAAGGCACAAGAAAAAGACTGTCACACAATTAGCTTTCGGCCAACAAGATCTTTGTCAAAATTAGACAACATACACACATGCACGCACTCATGCAAACGCAACTCACACACACATGATCACAGTCTCTGGCAGCTGGAGCCAGACTGTGAGCGGCAGGGCATTAGGGGAGAGGCAACCGGATGAGGGTAAGGAGAAGAGGAGATTAGCAGGGTAGGGGTGGGGGATGATAAAGTGCTTCTGGGAGTGTTCAGGGACAAAGTGGAGAGTGTAGTAGCTTGGTACAGTCGGGAGGTTAGACAGAAGGTGGGGGAGAGACGGGGTGGGGGTTAGCGGAAAAGGAGAGAAGTAAAAAGACCAGGTGCATTGGTGTGGAATAGAGGGCTGTGTAGACTTGGAATTGGAACAGGGAAGGGGCTAGATGGGTGACGACAATGACTGTTACGGATACATAGCATATATTGCCGTGTGGGTTCAGGGCGGTCCACTTGTTTCCTGGCCACAGTTTGTCAGTGGTCTTTACAGTTCGTAATTACCCTCCAAACCTTGTACAAAAATAGATCGCCAATGCTTTATCTTTACAGTCACCTAACACCTCCCAAAACTCCACTGTCTGGCCACTGAGGAGCATTCCTCTCCTGACTCAGTACCACCCAGGACTGGAGCAACTGAACTATATTCTCTGTCACGGTTTCAACTATCTCTCGTTGTGCCCTGAAATGAGAAATGTCCTGCCCACTATCCTTCCTACTTCTTTCCACAGTGGTATTCCACTGCCAATTGAACCTACATAATATACTCATCCATCCCTACAAAACCCCTGTTCTCAATGCTTTGCTTCATGGCTTGTACCTCTGCAATAGACCTATATGTGAGATCTGCCCCATACATCCTCCCCTACTCCAGTTATGTCACATTCATCACCTGTCCCATCAAAGGCAGGTCTACCTGTGAAACCAGTCATGTGATTTACAAACTAAGCTCCAGCCACTGTGCTGCATTCTATGTGGGCATAACAACCAACAAGCTGTCTGTCAGTATGAATGGCCATCGACGTACTGTGGCCTAGAAACAAGTGGACCACCCTAATGTTGAGCACGCTGCCCAACATCCTTCATTTAAATGACTGCTTCACTGCCTGTGTCATGTGGATCCTTCCCACCAATGACAGCTTTTCTGAATTGCACAGGTAGAAATCCTTCATACAATATATCCTATGTTCCTGTAACCCTTCTGGTCTCAACCTTTGGTAGTCATTGTCCTTACCCATCTAGCCCCTTCCCTGTTCCCATTGCAGCACTAGACAGCTCTCCATTCCACCAATGCGCCCAACCTTTTTACTTCCCTCCTTTTCCGCTACCCCCCCCCCCCCCGCCCCCCTCGTGCTCACCCTCTGCCTAACCTCCCAACTGTACCTAGCTGCTCCACTCTCCACCTCGCTCCACCTCGTCCCTGCATGCTCCCAGCAGTACTTTATCGTCCCCCACCTTTATCCTGCTATCCCTCCCCCTCCCCACCCCAACCTCCTATTTACTCCACCCGGTTGCCTCTCCCATAATGCCCTGCTGCTCACAGGCTGGCTCCAGCTCCCAGAGACTGTGGTCACGAGAGTGTGAGCTGCGTTTGCATGAGTGTGTGCATGTGTATATGTTGTCTAATTTTGACAAAGGCCTTGTTGGCTGGAAGCTAATTGTGTGATAGTCTTTTTGTTGTGCCTTTCTGTGACTCAGCATATCCACTACATGGTGAGTAGCTACTATCCTTTTCATTGTTACATTCCATCTTGGATTTTCCATTGTTTTAACTTCAAATTTACTTTTTGTGCTGACTTGTTTCAAACTGCACATAAACTTCTTTCCTCCTCCTTACGAATTGCCATTCCGCTATCTTTACCTGTGATGAAAACATTAATGTTCTCCTCCTCATCTGCATCTGTATCACTGTTCATAGGATTTATAGAAGTTTTCCCTCCAGCAGTTTCAGAAATCTGCACTTCGCCTTCCTTATTATTTTTCTGCAAGCTGCCATGCAACAGAAATACATCTCTTTGTGTCCTTTGTTCTTTGTCTTCTCCTTCTTTGTCTTCTTCTTCATTATAACTACTTACACTGCTATCTCATTTCTCACTATCAACACTTGAAATTTGTATCACTTTATTTTCCTCTCTCTCATCTCCCCACTCCACTCTTTAACTCCATAGCAGATTTGGGAAAACATTTCCATATGTGAACCCTCTGACTCTAAGTTACTTCTTCAAGTAACTTCAGGTACCATCTCTTCAGTCACCAAATTCTGACTCTCATGTCTCCTATCACCATGACTAGTATTACATATAATACATATTATTAAACTTCTTGTCGTACCACAGCAATTTGTAACATTGGTAGGCCCAAACGTTTGACCTGCCCAGCACTGGCCCTCACTGTTGCAGGGTACTATTTTCCACCTGAAATTCTCATCTTCTACCATGACCTCTACTGCTGCCTCTTGAACTCATTTGACCTCCTCCTCTACCTCTCATATTTACTTGGTTTAATCTGTTAGTCTGCTCTCAGTTTTCCTGGTATCATTCCAAGTCTTTTTTTCCCATTAAGCGAACAATTTGTTTGCTGTCTGTCTACATCTCTCACTCTATTCAAAAGTCATTAGTATTATGATTGTGTTCTATCAATCCACATTTTTTGTTTGGAGGCAACTTCCCCATCAGTATCTTTTTAGTATCCTTATCACTCCAAGTACTATCCAAATGTTTCATTTTACTGATCCACCTGTCACAGCATTCTCATATACTTTCTGCATGTCTCCTGTTATGCCATGGAGATTTCTTAAAAGCTTCTAGAACATCAGTTTGCTTCTCTTTGGATCAGTACTGCCCCAGAGAAGCTGACACAAATTTCTTAAAGTTTCATATTTATCTGGTGCATCCATTCTTCAATCCAAACTTTCTCCTTTTAAGCAAGCATTGGCCTTCCTTAACTTATCTTTCTCTATTCACTCTACAGTAAACTGGTTTCTCAAACTATTTATAAAAGACACAGGATGTACATTCCCTTCATGATCAAACACTATATTATTAGAATTACTACTGTCTCTCAGATATACTACCACAGCTGAATCTGCATCACTTCTATCTTGTACTGTTCTTTCTAAAGTCCCTACCCTCTTCCCAATCACGGAAGTGGCCCTTTTAATGTCTTCCACTTCCATCTTAGTCTTTTTTTGATGTTCCTGGAAAACTCGATTACTATATTCCTTCACTTCTGTCTGTCTTTGTCCATATTTTTCTGTTTGGGCTTCAGCATGTTTTTCCAAGTGGTCTACCTTTTCCTTTATGATGCTCCCAGATTTCTTTTGTTTTGCATTTAATTCTAATTCTGTTTCTTTAAATGTCTCTTTAAAGTCGTCTTTAAATTTACCAGACTGTTTATTTACTTTGAATCCATCTTCCAACTCTCTTTTAAAATCCTTCAAATTTAGTTTGAATTTTTTATCTAGCTCCTTTTTTGACTCATCTACCTGCTAATAGTTTCTATTTGCCCCCTCAGTTCTTTCTGCCCTTCTTCCATTTTATTGTTAACCGCTTTTGTCTGCCTACTCATTTCCTTCTGCCCTTCCTCCATTTTAGATAATAACAATTCAAACACATATCTGCTCCTCCCTTGTCATCTACTTCTCTTTTGATGTCTGGTTCCAGTTTAACAGCTAATCCTTTTTCTATATTTTTGATAACAGGACCTGTATCTTTATCTACCATTTATTCACTTCCCCATGTCTGGGAAGTTGCTACCCTTTCATCCTTTTTAATCATCATTTTGTATACTCAATGAAATGAACACAAAATAAAACAAATCACATACTACCAAATCTCAAACTTCGATCCTAAGATTAACAGATTTGTCAAGACAGTATTAAAATAACATTGTCCTATCACTACATGGCCGACATACTGGTATATGGTGATAATGGATCAGGGGAATCACAAAATGTAACTGTATCACCCAAAGCAGTACCTCCTCAAAAGTTGACTAAGATAGAACTGATAGTGTTCAACTACTTGGACCAACAACACCCCAAACCATCTCCCCTAAATTTACTGTGCCTGGTAATTTTAAGTTAAATGAAACCAGAAAAACTCTACTTTTCTTCAGTTTGGCTGAACATTACATTCACACCTGCAAGCAATAACCCAAAAACTATAACATTATAATGATCACTCATTATCCCAAATCAAACAGATTACCAGTGATAAATATTCCCCTATACCAACTGAATAACTTGCGATTTGTTTCTGCCTTCTAACACAATAGGGGTTAATGCATAGCATCCAAAATCCATCAGTAGAACACAATATTTCGTTTGAGGTTAAATGCAGAACATCAAAATATGCAAATGCAGGTGAACTCTTACAGACTATATAAATAAACATTGGCAATTAAAAGCAAATGAAAAGAAACCAAAACTGTATAACTCTTATCTCATTAGGATTAGCAACAATTGTTTACAAAAATGACTGTATCAGAAATTAATGAGTTTGCAAAGTTTTATGGTTGTGAAAAGAAATGATTAAATGAATGAAACATGTTTTAACTACTGTTCTAAATGTTATGGAAACTAAAGGTGAATAGTATGACAGTATGACGATTTACAGTTACGTAAACTAAATGACCAAGGAAAGTTGTTTTTGTTTGTATATAAAGAGTTTATACATCACTGATTAGAACTGTGTGTCTTAGCCAATGTTCCTTCAAACTAGTTTCCACTTAGCTGATGCTGCTGGCGAGTCATTGACATTCACATTGTTAGTTCATGATCGTCGAGCATTTAATCCAGTAATTGGTGCCATCTTGCTGACCTCCTTCATCTTGAGTGCCAATTGTGAATGTAACACTAGTTTCACAATGCATGGTCAACATTTAAATCTATCTGGTAAAAAGAGACTTGCATCAGACATAAACAAAGCTGTTGAGGTAATAATTCGTGAAAACAGCTGTGAAAACAGATGGGCTATCGCCATAAAATCCCAACACGCAGGGAAACTAGTGGAAAGGGCCAACTCCAACCGGATTTGGCCCAATATAAACAATCCAGAACAGGAGGAAATTCAAAGTGACAAACTGAAAGTACCATTAAGGCTCATGCACTTTAATAGACAATATCTTAGAGATAATCTCAATGTTTTGCAGACTTTTGTAAATGATCATTCACCTCATGTAGTTGTGTTAACTAAGCATGGACTGAAATCTGAGGAAATTATTTACTTTAAACTAGATTGCTATTTGCCAGGAAATAACTACTGTACACAGCAGTATTTGTTCGAGAGCAGCTCAAAGTAAAAAAAATTAAACCATCTGGATCTGTATAATAATGACGGCTTGACTGAAGTGACAGGCATTGAACTCCATATCAAAGGTTGCGGAAAGGGCACGATGAAACAGAAAATTATTGGGATTTATCGTCCATCTAAATCAGAGGCAGGGTGTTTCATAGATATTTTTAGTAGAATAGTGGGACACTGTGACCCAGACAAGATAACAATACTTGGTGACTTGAATATAGAGGCAACATCTTGCAATAACAATAACAGCAGACTAATAGATACCCTTAACTTACATAATCTCATGAATGCAGTAAATTCAGATACAAGAGTAACTCAGTCTACTTCTAGTAGAATAGACTACATAATACTAAATAAAGAGGTAAAATATAGTATTAGATGCTGGAATGTGGACTTCCACTACTCAGGCCACAAATGTCAACTTGTAGGTTATGAACACACAAGCATCCAAGAAAGGACTCAGGTTGTAGAATGTAAAAGAGTGCTTAAAGAGAGAAACATTAATGCTTTTAAAAGTAAACTAGAATCTGAGGAATGGCAACCAGTTCTTCAGCAAGAAGGGTCCAAATGCAAATGGGCCAAATTTTATGATATTATTTTACAATATCTTAATTTTCGCTGCCCAGTGAAAGGAATTAAGAAAGATGTATCTCACAACCAAAATGTAAAAAACACCAGACTGACTCTTCCAGCTTACATGATTAAACTCAGGCAAAATATTGAGGATCTAAGTGAGCTTCATAAGTCGATTAAATTGCAAATATTTAAGGATAAGTACAATCAAGCTAAAAAACAATTTCAGGAACAGCTCTCAAATTTAAGAAAACAGATCCTAGATAAGGAAATAGCTCAGTCATCAAATATAGGAAAGACTTCATGGAATATAATAAATA
The DNA here is from genome assembly GCF_023898315.1 of Schistocerca nitens. NCBI lineage: Eukaryota > Metazoa > Arthropoda > Insecta > Orthoptera > Acrididae > Schistocerca > Schistocerca nitens. The sequence goes on from NC_064622.1 coordinate 215,585,125, forward strand.
GATATTGCAAAGCCACCCCTAAGTTAGATGCTCAGATTGCCAGAATCCAACATGAAGGAAACCATATTAATGATCCAGGTAAAATCTGCAATATATTTAATGAATATTTTATATCTTCAGCTGTGAATCCAGTTAATAACACTGGTCTGACTTGGATGGTAAAGCCTTACCCTAGGCTGGAAACTGCTTTTGAATTTAAGGAAGTGAATGTGGAGGAAATAGGAAAAATAATAAATAACTTAAAGAATAAGACCTCATCTGGCTGGGATGGACAGAGTAGTATTATAATTAAAAATTGCAATAAGGAATTAGTTGGAATAATTACCCATATGATCAATAGTAGTATCAGGGAGCACACATTTCAAAATATATTGAAGAAAAGTACAGTTAAACCTGTGCGTAAAAAAGGATCGAAAGAAGAGCTATCAAACTTCAGGCCCGTATCACTAATACCAATTTTCAGTAAAATATTTGAAATTGTTTTGTTGACACAACTTATTGATTATTTCACAAAGAATAATTTACTAGCAGAAACACAGCATGGCTTCAGAAAGCATCACAGTACCATTACGGCAATTACCGAATTTCTCCACAAGGTGTATGATGGCCTGGATGCGGGAATGCAGATAGCAGGGATATTTCTATACCTTACTAAAGCATTTGACTCAGTGAACCATGAGCTACTACTAAGCAAACTGGAAACATACAATATAAGTGCCACATCCATACAACTACTGATCACTTATCTAACCAATCGTAAGCAGTGTACAAAGCTGAGTTATGAAATTAATGGTCAGATGAAACATTTCCAAACGAGTTATGAAACAGTAAAACAAGGTGTACGTCAGGGCTCCGTATTGGGGCCTTTCCTTTTCCTGGTCTACATTAATGATTTAGAGGCACCTCTGTACTCCCAACTAGTAAATTATGCAGATGATACCTCACTTTTGTTCTTTTGAAAACAAACTAATGACTTGACATTGGCTGCAACTGATGACTTAAGTCAAATAACTACCTACTTCCATGATCAAGGTCTAAAAGTCATATTAGGAAATCCCAGCTATTACCATTTAAACTTGGTAATTCATACCAAACCTGTATTGATAATATAAGTGGCATCAAGAAAGTAGACACTGACAAATGTAAATTTTTGGGGATATACCTAGACGAAAATCTTAGATGATTACAACATATCAATGTTGTATGCAATAAAATCAGCATTTCATTGCACTTAATTAGCAAACTATCATAATTAGTCTCTGAACAAACATTAAAAACTGTTTATTATGGGACTATATTTGCATATATTAATTATGGAATAGAGGTATGTGCTGCTGATAGACACATGAACAGAATCCTAACACTGCAGAAAAGAGCAATCAGGACCATGCATCAACTAGGATACAGAGATTGATGTAGGGAAACCTTTGTGCAACATAAATATCTAACAGTATACTCCTTGTATCTGTACAAATTAATAATATTCTTTGTGGACCATAAAAATAATGAAGCTAAGTGCTATGATGTGCATACCCATAACACGAGACAAAAATATTGCTTCTTCAGAAACAGAACTAAACTAAAGACAATGGATCATAGTCCTTGGATTAATGGCCAGATATGGTTTAACAAACTGCCAAGCGCTATAAGATGCCACAGAGGTAAAGCATTCAAAAGGGAATTAAAATCATTCTTAACTCTCAAATGTTTGTGCTCACTGAATAAATACTGATATTAAAATGTAGCTATTCTTAAACTTAAATGTAGGCCTAACTGTTCGATCTATACAATGTACTATTCTAAGGTCCACGGCTCGTGGTCTTGTGGTAGCGTTCTCACTTCCCGCATACGGCTCCCGGGTTTGATTCCCGGTGGGGTCAGGGATGTTCTCTGCCTTGAACTGACTGGGTGTTGTGTGTTTTTCATCATCATTTCATCCTCATTCACTCGCAAGTTGCCATAGTGTCATTAAAGAACTTGTGGAACGGCGGCCAAACCGCCCTGCGAGGGGTCTCCCGGCCACCAATGCCACGCTCATTATTATTACTATTCTGAAATGATTGTAATATATATTATTTTTGGAACAACATGCTGTAAATTCAGATACCTATACTATGTAACAACTGTATGTTGCATTATGAAGTACTGTACCATATATTGCCAAGTGTGTCACCCTTAAGTGGCTTCTTGTAAATGTGAATTGCAAATTCCTACTGTTTGTACAAAAATTGCATAAAAATATTATGACGTTTGCAAAAGTCACCAGTTGGCGACTATATGCAACAAAAGATAATAAATAAATAAAAATAAATAAACTGGTATGCTCAGTGTTTGTAGAATTCATTCCAGTCTGCTTAGATGCTTACAGTGATGAAAATGAAACACACTTCTTTCCATTAACCCATGATATAACCTGATGTCATAATGTTTGTTTCACATGTTAGCCACAGTTTTCAGATTTGTGGTGTACGATCGTGGTGTGGCACTTTTCACAGTATATCTGTCTGCTCCATAAAAGTAATCAAGTCAATCATACTGTAAATCATTAGTTTGTGATTTAAACTGAAGAATAAATGCTGTGGGCAATTGTCTAAGCAAACATTTTAATCACACGGCAAGCAGCACATTGTACATTCTCAGTTAAAGTTCTTTGTGTCAGTATACAAGATGAGACTCTGTTACCATATTTTCTGTTTAATTCCACAGTCTGTGGTGAGCACTAAACAGTTTGTGCTGTTACAATTGCAAACTGTACCTTTACAGTATGCACACAGCTTACTGATCTGCCTAACAAAGTTTTAAGTTTTATGGTTTTATGCTTAATGAGACAAAATGCAGTTCTAACAAATAGCAGTGTGAGACATAAAGTCACGACTGCTTAAATTGCAGTACGCACTGAGATCATATATGTAGTACTGTCCGAACACCGATATTTTCCACTGGCAACCAACACCATGTGTAGCAGTATCTGCATGGCATGACAAGCACATCTACTCTCTTCTTCTCGCTTTCTACATTTTGTTGATGCCTTCTATATTGACCTACCCATATGATTATACATCACTCATACAATTCCCTTTACACAACCCTTTCTGAGATTCTGATTACATCGGTTTACAGTTTCATACAAAATCACAAATTCATTTCACTCTGTCCACTGAAAATGAATTCAAATAACATGTTAACAAATGAGAAAATACACAGAAACATAATTATACTGAGAATTAAATCTAGAGAACTCCTTTGAAATAACTTTTTCAGTTTATGATGAAAATGGTGTTTTTTTTTTCCTTGAGTGTACTGTGTAAGGCAATATTTGTTAAACTCTCCAGCTATAGCTTTGGGACCTGTAGCTTCTTTATTTTCTATTTTCATAGATTCTCTATTCTTCTGTGTCTTCCTATTGCTTAAAGTGTTCGTTAAGCGTTATGCTCCCATGCTACAGTTTTATTGGCCTTCATACTTATGAAATCATCCCATTTTTGTCATTTGACATTGTTTTCTGTTTTATTTTTGCACTTTCCTGTCATCGTGTGAAAACGTTCTTCTCGTTTTCCAGCCATATTTTCAGTTTCTTGCTTTATGCCTGACATTCTTTTGGTTTGATAGATCACTGTTACAAAAGAGCTTGCATACATGCATTCACATATTGACCATGTGAAGAATGATTGTTTGAATGCCTCTGTATCTGCAGTAATTATTCTAATCTTATCCTCATGAGCCCTGTCTGAGCAATATGCAGGGGATTGTAGTATATTCATAGCGTCTTTATTTTAAGCCAGTCCTTGAAACTTTACTAACAGACTATCTTCAACAGTCTTCCATTACAGCTCCTTCAGTGCCTCTGTGGTACCCTCTCCCAGATCAAACAAACCTGTGACCATTCATGCTGCCCTTCTCAATATGCTCTGTTAGCCCTATTTTGAATGGGCCCACACACTTGAATAATATTCTAGAACCAATCACACATGTGATCTGTACACAATCTCCTTTGAAGACTAATTGCACTTCTCAAGTATTCTACCAGTAAACCAAAGTCTGCCACCTGCTTTACCCATGACTGAGCCTATTGACCCAGGTATTTGTACAAGTTGACTGATTCCAACTGTGACTCATTGATATTATAGTAATATCATACTATGTTTTTTTCATTTTGTGAAGTGCGCAATTTTTCATTTCTGAACATTTAAAGCAAGTTGCCAATCATTGCACCAATCTGAAATCTTATCAAGACCTGACTGAATATTTATGCAGTTTCTTTCAAATAATACTTCATTATAGATAACTGCACCTCTGCAGACAGCCTGAGGTTACTATTACTATTGTCTGCAAGGTCATTAATAAACATCATGAACAGCAACGATCCCAACATGCTTCTCTGGGGCACACCTGAAGTTCCCTCTACATCCAAGATAGATGTTGTGTCCTCCCTATGAAAAAGTCCTCAGTCCAATAACAAATTTTGGTACACCTTATGATTCTACTTTTGACAAGTGTAGGTGTGCTAACAAGTTGAATTCATCTACCTGGCTACCATGATCCAAAGCTTTCAGTATGAGAAAAGTGTGAGTTGGGTTTTTGGCACTGAGGAGGTCATTCTCTTCAAGATACCTCATTATTTTTTAACTCAGAATATGTTCAAAAACACTGGAGACTAGTTCTGTGGGTCACTTCTACTACCCTTCTTGTAGACAAGTGACCTGCACTATTTTCCAAGAACTGGGCATGGTTTTTTGTTCGAGGGATCTGTAACAGATTATAGTTAGAAGAGGGCTAATTCAACCACAAATTCAATATAGAATCTCACTGAGATTCCATCAGGCCTGGAGCTTTGTTCAGTTTTAACAATTTCAGCTATTTCTCAACACCACTGACATGAATACTCAATTCATTCATTTTTTCAGTAGTAGGAGGATTACATTGAGGCAATTCTTTGGGGGTTTCCTTAGTAATGGAACATTTGAAAGTGGAGTTAAGCATTTCAGCTTTTGCTTTGTTGTCCTCACTTACCAGTTCCTGTTTCATTTGTTTCATCACTGGACAGTAACTTTGTTGCCATGAGCAGCCTTTACATATGACCAGAATTTTTTGAAATGTAATTTGACAATATTCTGCTACAGCTGTTCTTGAAGGCCTAATGCATTGCTCTCTTGACAGCCAAACACATTTCATTTGCTATCTGTTTATCTGTAGCATATAACTCGACATCCTCCTTTAACATTACTTTTCCTTAACAGTAGTTGTCGATAATAGTATTATTTTTCGAATTTTGGACAGGTCAGTATTATCTCAGTTGCTTATCTGAAAACTGTCATATAATTTTATACACAGTATGTTATATTTCAAGCTAAAATTTATGTAAATGAATTGTTGTTGTTGTTGTGGTCTTCAGTCCTGAGACTGGTTTGATGCAGCTCTCCATGCTACTCTATCCTGTGCAAGCTTCTTCATCTCCCAGTACCTACTGCAACCTACATCCTTCTGAATCTGCTTAGTGAATTGATCTCTTGGTCTCCCTCTACAATTTTTACCCTCCACGCTGCCCTCCAATGCTAAATTTGTGATCCCTTGATGCCTCAAAACATGTCCTACCAACCGATCCCTTCTTCTAGTCAAGTTGTGCCACAAACTTCTCTTCTCCCCAATCCTATTCAATACCTCCTCATTAGTTACGTGATCTACCCACCTTATCTTCAGCATTCTTCTGTAGCACCACATTTCGAAAGCTTCTATTCTCTTCTTGTCCAAACTGGTTATCGTCCATGTTTCACTTCCATACATGGCTACACTCCATACAAATACTTTCAGAAACGACTTCCTGACACTTAAATCTATACTCGATGTTAACAAATTTCTCTTCTTCAGAAACGCTTTCCTTGCCATTGCCAGTCTACATTTTATATCCTCTCTACTTCGACCATCATCAGTTATTTTACTCCCTAAATAGCAAAACTCCTTTACTACTTTAAGTGTCTCATTTCCTAATCTAATCCCCTCAGCATCACCCGATTTAATTTGACTACATTCCATTATCCTCGTTTTGTTTTTGTTGATGTTCATCTTATATCCTCCTTTCAAGACACTGTCCATTCCGTTCAACTGCTCTTCCAAGTCCTTTGCTGTCTCTGACAGAATTACAATGTCATCGGCGAACCTCAAAGTTTTTACTTCTTCTCCATGAATTTTAATACCTACTCCGAATTTTTCTTTTGTTTCCTTTACTGCTTGCTCAATATACAGATTGAATAATATCGGGGAGAGGCTACAACCCTGTCTCACTCCTTTCCCAACCACTGCTTCCCTTTCATGCCCCTCGACTCTTATAACTGCCATCTGGTTTCTGTACAAATTGTAAATAGCCTTCCGCTCCCTGTATTTTACCCCTGCCACCTTCAGAATTTGAAAGAGAGTATTCCAGTTAACATTGTCAAAAGCTTTCTCTAAGTCTACAAATGCTAGAAACGTAGGTTTGCCTTTCCTTAATCTAGCTTCTAAGATAAGTCGTAAGGTTAGTATTGCCTCACGTGTTCCAACATTTCTACGGAATCCAAACTGATCCTCCCCGAGGTCGGCTTCTACCAGTTTTTCCATTCGTCTGTAAAGAATTCGCGTTAGTATTTTGCAGCTGTGACTTATTAAACTGATAGTTCGGTAATTTTCACATCTGTCAACACCTGCTTTCTTTGGTATTGGAATTATTATATTCTTCTTGAAGTCTGTGGGTATTTCGCCTGTCTCATACATCTTGCTCACCAGATGGTAGAGTTTTGTCATGACTGGCTCTCCCAAGGCCATCAGTAGTTCTAATGGAATGTTGTCTACTCCCGGGGCCTTGTTTCGACTCAGGTCTTTCAGTGCTCTGTCAAACTCTTCACGCAGTATCTTATCTCCCATTTCATCTTCATCTACATCCTCTTCCATTTCCATAATACTGTCCTCAAGTACATCGCCCTTGTATAAACCCTCTATATACTCCTTCCACCTTTCTGCTTTCCCTTCTTTGCTTAGGACTGGGTTGCCATCTGAGCTCTTGATATTCATACAAGTGGTTCTCTTCTCTCCAAAGGTGTCTTTAATTTTCCTGTAGGCAGTATCTATCTTATCCCTAGAGATATACACCTCTACATCCTTACATTTGTCCTCTAGCCATCCCTGCTTAGCCAATTTGCACTTTCTGTCGATCTCATTTTTGAGACGTTTGTATTCCCTTTTGCCTGCTTCATTTACTGCATTTTTATATTTTCTCCTTTCATCAATTAAATTCAATATTTCTTCTGTTACCCAAGGATTTCTATTAGCCCTCGTCTTTTTCCCTACTTGATGCTCTGCTGCCTTCACTACTTCATCCCTCAGAGCTACCCATTCCTCTTCTACTGTATTTCTTTCCCCCATTCCTGTCAATTGTTCCCTTATGCTCTCGCTGAAACTCTCTTCAACCTTTGGTTCTTTCAGTTTATCCAGGTCCCATCTCCTTAAATTCCCACCTTTTTGCAGTTTCTTCAGTTTCAATCTGCAGTTCATAACCAATAGATTGAATTACTTTATAAAATGTTTTACTCTTGATGTTATAAGCGATAAGTACTAGTCCTGAACGTCCAGTTAAAATTATTTTTTTAGAAACATTTGAAATTTTGAACTATTGGCACACTTAAAATTTGTATTATTAATTATGCAATACTGTACTGGTTACTATTTTTATTTCTTGATACATTTACGAAATAATAATCGAAAGTAATAATGTAACAGAAACTAGTAGAAATTCATTTGTTAAGAAGACTGGAATTCGTCAGTAGGAAAAGGGAGAGAAGGAAACATAGTAGGTGAATATGGATTGAGGGGAAGAAATGAAAGAGGAAGCCGCCTGGTAGAATTTTGCACAGAGCATAACTTAATCATAGCAGAGTTTTGCTATTTAGGGAGTAAAATAACTGATGATGGTCGAAGTAGAGAGGATATAAAATGTAGACTGGCAATGGCAAGGAAATCGTTTCTGAAGAAGAGAAATTTGTTAACATCTAGTATAGATTTAAGTGTCAGGAAGTCGTTTCTGAAAGTATTTGTATGGAGTGTAGCCATGTATGGAAGTGAAACATGGACGATAACCAGTTTGGACAAGAAGAGAATAGAAGCTTTCGAAATGTGGTGCTACAGAAGAATGCTGAAGATAAGGTGGGTAGATCACGTAACTAATGAGGAGGTATTGAATAGGATTGGGGAGAAGAGAAGTTTGTGGCACAACTTGACTAGAAGAAGGGATCGGTTGGTAGGACATGTTTTGAGGCATCAAGGGATCACAAATTTAGCATTGGAGGGCAGCGTGGAGGGTAAAAATCGTAGAGGGAGACCAAGAGATCAATACACTAAGCAGGTTCAGAAGGATGTAGGTTGCAGTAGGTACTGGGAGATGAAGAAGCTTGCACAGGATAGAGTAGCATGGAGAGCTGCATCAAACCAGTCTCAGGACTGAAGACCACAACAACAAGAAGAATCATGTACCCTTTGGAGTATGGTTATTTCCGCAGTATGGGGGAGTTGTAAGGCTAATAATGAAAGTAATAATGCAACAGAAACTAGTAGGAATTCATTTGTTAAGAAAAATCGTAAACCCTTAGTAACACGGTTATTTCCACAGAATGGGGAAGTTGTAAGCATGCCTCTGATGTGATCGGACATATTTTTGTATTTTGTGTGAACAATTTAATTTTGATTTTGTTAAAGTGAAAAATCTAAAGACTGTATTATATACTAGAATGTGAAAAATATATTTACATAAAAACAAAAATTCTGCAACAATAATCTTCTAATTTAATTACATCAATCCAGCCATGAGGACCTAAAATGTGACATTTTCAGCTTCAAGAATCAGACTCCTAGACAAGAAGAACTGGAGCCAACTCTACATGAAAGCTAAGTCAACTAGAAAATTTATTGTAATCTTTGTGTCTCTCAAATCTTCATAAAAAAACTAATGGGGACAATAGACGGATTTAGAAAGGAGGGAGGAGATTACAAGCACTAAAATTTGTTTTCCACCTGTTATGCAGTAATCTGTTTCTTTAGAAGTTTCTTTGCAGTGACTGTATCCCATGGAGGTTCCCTCGCATTAGGAACTGTTCTAGTGGGTACATATCTGTCGAGTGCGTGGGCAACTTGAGCCATAGTTCCTCTACATGCTCCTGCCCTGTGCTGAAAGTTTCAAGTTTCTACTTGAGATGTGACACTACTGATTTTTTTATCTAGTTTCTTGAACATATATATCTTTCTGCTTGTTTTATTTGTCCTTTGCGTGTTGGTAATCACAGATGCCACAACCATGTCATGGTCACTTACACCAGTTTTGATGTGGACAACCTCAAAGAGGTCAGGTCTATTTGCTGCCATTAGATACAATATATTCCCTAACTATGTGTTCTAGGTAGTTTTCAGAGAAGCCATTTAGTAACGTTTAACAAGCCATCTTATCATTCTCATCACAAGCAAAACTGTAATTTTCCCAATTAACTATTGGATGATTGAAGCCTCCACTGATGATTACAGTGTGACTGGGAAACTTATTTACAAGTGAACTGAGTTTTTCTGTAAAGTTTTTGGTTTCAACAGAAGATGTGTCTGGTTGGCGATAGAAGGATCCAATTTTCATTTTATGCCCATCCTCAATACTGAGTCTTGCCCAAACAATCTCACATGCTGATTCTTGTCTACTATGACTATTATACCACCTCCATTTCCCATTTGCCTATCCTTTCGATATGCTCTTAAATTTTTCCCAAAAATCTCACTGCTATCAATTTCAGGTTTCAGTCAGCTTTCTGTACTTAGCATTATGTGAGATTCACTACTTTCCAGAAAAGCTTCAAACTCCGGCACTTTGTTGTGAATGCTTTGGCAGTTAACCATTATGATTTTAATACTCTCACCTGTGGGAGGCATTTCTTTCACTGTTACATTTATACTTCTGGGTTTCCTATAGCAATCATTATCTGGATTAGATGGAGAGTCACCTAATCTAAAAATCCCTTGTGTGCACCCCACACATAGACAGCTACCTGAGCAGCCTCTGGCATGTAGTGTACACCTTATCCATTTAGGGGGACCCTGCAGTTCTCAACAATATCGTACAAGTCCAGGAAGTTGCAGCTTAGCTTTTCACAGAACCTTCAAAGTCTCTGGTTCAGTTCTGCCATTCAATTTGGAACCAAAGGGCTGTGATCAGTTCTGGGACAATGCTGCAGCTTGTAAGCTTTGATGAAACTCTATACACAAGGTTGGTCTTCTCAGCCTTCTCTGCCAGTTGCTGGAATGACCCACGTATGATCTCAGAGCCCAGACAACAGGCATAATTTATTCCAGATGTTCCTGAATCTGCAATTGCTTACACCATGTGGCTGCCGGAATAACCTCTTCAACAAGTTGAATGATGTTCCCAGTCAAACACACAGAATTGAGAGCAACTGGGGTTCTTTTCTGCCCCTTGCTGCCATTTCCATAAGGGGTACCCTCATTTGCCATATGTCTGAACTGCTGATGATTAATAAATTCCTGCTAGGGTGTATGTGACTGAGGACAACCAGGAAATCTGGGAAAAACCCAGGAATTTTTTCATCTGCGAATAACCTGTGTTTTTTTTTTTTAATTCTGGGACTTTTTCATTGTTTTAATTTTCAGTTAAATTGTTGTAATTTTACTGGTGAGAACTGATACTCTAACAAAAGAATGTTACTTTAGCCCACTACTGCAGGTTAAAACTGCAGCAGTAAAACAAATTAGAGAATAACTTCAGTTACAAGGAAAGTGTACCATTTACAACAACAAAACAAAGTGCACACACAAGTGTCTGTGCACAACAAAATATGTCAAAGGCGTTAGGACTAAGATTACAATACTTTGTAACAACAAACTGTTTGTGATTAGAGTTATTACACAAATGTTTACATTTCTAATAAGTCTCATCAACCTGTGCTGTGATACACAAAACCCATCTTTGTAGCACCATGGAAGAAAATTTACTGAATAGCTTAGCTTTTATGCACTTGACAGAAGGCTTCAGTCTAAAATTTAAGACAAGACCAAACTACAGTATTTTTGAGACTCAAGTATTGTTCAGAATGTACACTCCTGGAAATGGAAAAAAGAACACATTGACACCGGTGTGTCAGACCCACCATACTTGCTCTGGACACTGCGAGAGGGCTGTACAAGCAATGATCACACGCGCGGCACAGCGGACACACCAGGAACCGCGGTGTTGGCCGTCGAATGGCGCTAGCTGTGCAGCATTTGTGTACCGCCGCCGTCAGTGTCAGCCAGTTTGCCGTGGCATACGGAGCTCCATCGCAGTCTTTAACACTGGTAGCATGCCGCGACAGCGTGGACGTGAACCATATGTGCAGTTGACGGACTTTGAGCGAGGGCGTATAGTGGGCATGCGGGAGGCCGGGTGGACGTACCGCCGAATTGCTCAACACGTGGGGCGTGAGGTCTCCACAGTACATCGATGTTGTCGCCAGTGGTCGGCAGAAGGTGCACGTGCCCGTCGACCTGGGACCGGACCGCAGCGACGCACGGATGCACGCCAAGACCGTAGGATCCTACGCAGTGCCGTAGGGGACCGCACCGCCACTTCCCAGCAAATTAGGGACACTGTTGCTCCTGGGGTATCGGCGAGGACCATTCGCAACCGTCTCCATGAAGCTGGGCTACGGTCCCGCACACCGTTAGGCCGTCTTCCGCTCACGCCCCAACATCGTGCAGCCCGCCTCCAGTGGTGTCGCGACAGGCGTGAGTGGAGGGACGAATGGAGACGTGTCGTCTTCAGCGATGAGAGTCGCTTCTGCCTTGGTGCCAATGATGGTCGTATGCGTGTTTGGCGCCGTGCAGGTGAGCGCCACAATCAGGACTGCATACGACCGAGGCACACAGGGCCAACACCCAGCATCATGGTGTGGGGAGCGATCTCCTACACTGGCCGTACACCACTGGTGATCGTCGAGGGGACACTGAATAGTGCACGGTACATCCAAACCGTCATCGAACCCATCGTTCTACCATTCCTAGACCGGCAAGGGAACTTGCTGTTCCAACAGGACAATGCACGTCCGCATGTATCCCGTGCCACCCAACGTGCTCTAGAAGGTGTAAGTCAACTACCCTGGCCAGCAAGATCTCCGGATCTGTCCCCCATTGAGCATGTTTGGGACTGGATGAAGCGTCGTCTCACGCGGTCTGCACGTCCAGCAGGAACGCTGGTCCAACTGAGGCGCCAGGTGGAAATGGCATGGCAAGCCGTTCCACAGGACTACATCCAGCATCTCTACGATCGTCTCCATGGGAGAATAGCAGCCTGCATTGCTGCGAAAGGTGGATATACACTGTACTAGTGGCGACATTGTGCATGCTCTGTTGCCTGTGTCTATGTGCCTGTGGTTCTGTCAGTGTGATCATGTGATGTATCTGACCCCAGGACTGTGTCAATAAAGTTTCCCCTTCCTGGGACAATGAATTCACGGTGTTCTTATTTCAATTTCCAGGAGTGTATTTTATAGCTATATGAAATGTTTAATTAACTGGCTTTGCTATAATTAAACCAGCAAAAATGAATAAAATAGTTCAGTTGATTTAAATTTATTACAAAGTCCTTGTGAAGACCATCTTGACCTTAACATACAGGCACCCTATCATAGGCAGATACACTGTGCTGTGCTGTGACATGGATAATTATTATTGTTTGTTGGTACTATTATTACTCTGTTGTTGTTTTAGCGATTCTGTGGCCCTGCCAGTGCCCCAGTTATTTACATTTTTACCCTGGTGGACAGTATTAGCTGACACTATTGATAGATCAGGGTTAGTCCAGCTTTTGGAATAATGAATGAATGTTTTGTGGTCTTTGTCATTATATAGCATTGGTAAGTGTACCCCCAATTAGGTGATGCAGTGTTGAAGTCCGTAACTATAACTGTATTATTTGTGGGTGTTATTATGGCTATATTGAGGTTTTTATTGTTAGGAGGGTTGTAAATTCCAAAGATTTGTGGTTTGGTTTTCTGAGTCCACACTCTAATAGCTCATATTTCGGCTATGTCATTTTTGCTCACCTTTTTCACTGCATCAAAATATAAAATTAGGTTGTTTCGTACTGCAGCTAATATTGTGCCAGCAACTTATCTCTTCTTGTAGAGTCCATGTATATTCTTTTATACTATAGTTTTTGATATTGTTCTCAGCGGTATTTGCTTTTGGAACTATTAGGATGTAGATTTTTTCCTTAGAACTTCTTCCTTAAGATCTGTTACTTTTTTAATTTAGAGTGTCCTCCTGCATTCTATTGAAGAATGTTTATGCTTATAAATGAATTTATATTATTTAAGTTACTTACAAATTTTGGCCTTAAAGGACTGTGTCAGACACATGTAACTTTGGCCTCTCTGTGGTGAAACTTGTTGCTGTACTTTGGGCCTTCTCGGTTTCCTGTATCGATCATATCTCATCTGGTCCAAGACTGACAAGCAATATTCAAGCATTTGTCAAACGTGAGATTTGTAAGCGGTCTCCTTTGTGGGTGGGCTACACTTCCATAGGATCCATCCAGTGAATCTGTCTGGCATTTTCTTTTCTTGTGATTAGGTTTTTGGCCTCACTCCACTTTGAATCACATAATACAGGTACTCCCAGATATTTTATGACGTGATTGGTTCCAGTGCCTGGTTAGCAGTTACATAATTATACATATGCAGCAAGCATGAGTCCTTCCCTTCAGCACAGAACATAGGTCAGTGGCCAGTGACCTCTGCTCCCTTAGCCCACCTAGAACACCCCACCAGTGAGAATGAACATGGGAGGAAAGCCAAATATGGCAGCATGGCAGCAGTTGGCACTAAAATGCAAAGCAGACCAAGTTCCTGCAGTGACAGAAGGTGACTCATAAAAACATGACAACAAGGTTAGCACAAGCGGACTGGTAGATGAAGTTGAAGCACTCATTCATGTTCTGATGGAGAGGCTGTACCAAAAGATAAAAGCCAAGTTTATCGATAAGACAGCAGCCATACTAGATGTGGTAAAATAAGTGGCATTACCAGCAGCTCCAGCCATGGTTTCCAGAGGTGTTCCGTGGCCACAAAGCAGAAGTTTGAGCTGTTCCCGAACTTTTCTAGACCCAAATTCCCAAACAAAGGTCCAAAGTCATAACTCCATAGTCCTACATAAGGTAGCTGAGTAAGAAATCCAATGGGATACTCATGTTCTCTTACGACAAACATTGACCAATAAAGTAAATACAAAATTTGTTGTCCCATGGTTGTGAAAAGCATGCAACCCTCTCCTCCCTCATAGAGAGGAGAAAAACGAAGCCATCATTGCACACTTGAGCTTCAGTCACAGCTACTTCAAGAAACATTGTGGAGTCACATCGGTCATACACCATTCTTTTTGCGTGCCTCCAGTTGCAGAATCCCATCATGTGATATGTTTTATTCCACCGTTGAGCATATTTACATACAGTTGGTGTCGTCAGTGCTAACATAATAATAATAACAACAATAGTAATATAAACTTCAACATGACAAATGTTATTAACTACAATATAATAATGCAAGATGGATACAATACATATTTGTGCAAATGTCAATAACAACAAGAAGTTTCCTAATAGATCAATTACAGTATAAATGAACTAGATTGTACAGTGAATGACAAATAAACAATCAAACAGATAATTAACAATAAGTACATGAAACAGTAATAAAATAGTTCACAGTGTGGCATATGTATAGTTTGCAGTTAATTTAAAGTTCATTCTCCTAAGGAAATGCGTCATTTGTCACATACTCAAGAAACTCTTGAGCAGAGTAAATTACTTTACTTTTGATCCACCTCAAAAGACTGGTTTTAAATTTATTAACTGGTACTGTGTAGGCATTTTCAGGTAATTTCTTGAGGTAGACAGGACCAAGATATTTGTAGCTGTTATGTGTCTTTGCAAGTCTAGCATATTAATTGTATGTCCACTTCTTATGTTATGGTCATTAACTGTTCTCCTTAAATCAAATTTACTCAGATTCTCTTTAATGAAGACAAGTCAGTTGTAAATATACAGGCCAGGCACTGTCATTATATTTAGTTTCTTAAAATAATCTCAACATGATTCATATGGACTAAGTTCTGCTATGCACCTTATGGCTCTCTTTTGCCATTTAAACACTAATTTTGAGCCTATGGAATTGCCTCATAATAGTATTCCATAACTCAGATGTGAATAGAAGAATGCAAAATATGCACATAACAGAAGTTCTTTACTGATGCTGCTCCTCAGCTTGTACAGCAGATATATGATCTATATGAAATCCTAATAATATTACTGTTTTTTTTTTCCCATGACTAGGAGCATTCAGACTGAACACAGTAGTTTCAGTTTTACTGTCATTCTTCTGCAGTACATTTGCCTCAAACCAAATAGTGTACCTCTTCATTGCCACTACCATCCTGTGTTGCACATTTTCAAGATTGGTATCACATGTGATGAGTGTTGTGTCATCAGCATATAGCACTGCATCATGTGATACAACTGCAGGTAAATCATTTATATAAATAACGAAAAGGAAAGGTCCTAGAACAGATCCTTGAGGTACACCGTTTACAACTGGGAGACATTCTGACATTTGATTATTTACCTTAAGTAACTGTTTTCTAGTGTCCAAGTATGATTGCATTAGGCATAGGGCATTCTCTCTCACTTGGTAGTAGTAGAGTTGTTTTATGAGAATATTGTAGAGACCATATCAAAAGATTTCCTGAGGTCCAAAGCGTTGCACAGATAATATCTTTATTTTCAAAACAGCTATACAGTTTTGCTACCATACGCTCAACTATTTTGACTGTAGAAAGGCTGGATGTGAAACCATACTGTGAGGAGGTGAGCATATCATTATGTTCAAAATGTTGACTCATCTGTTTATGCATGCAGTATTCTATTATTTTTGATATTATAGGTATAAGTGATATTGGTCGATAGTTATCTCATGATGTTATATCTCCTTTCTTATGTACTGGTTTAACTACAGATATTTTTAAACATTCTGGATAATTAACTTCATTTAAAATTTTTTTGATTATTTTAGTCAGTGCCATTGCAGTTCGATTTCTGATATATTTAATAACATAAATTGAGAGACCATAGTAATCCTCTGCTCTAGAATTACTGAGGTTAGCTACTGATTCATTGACCATCTTCTCAGTTACAAAAGTCCAGTGAAAGCTGTCTGTCTGCCTACTGTTCATTTTTGGCAGCAGTGCCTCTACCTTACTCAAATTCTCCGTTATGCTGTTATCAGATTGAGGTCTGACAAAATGCACATTTTGAATATTGGGTGGAATTTTGTCTGGTATACTTTATCATCACACTTAGTTTCTGTTTTAATAATTTCCCATGTAGCTTTCCATTTATTTACTGAGTTCAGTATATATCATTTGCTTTGCACTTAGCTGCCTTGATTTCAGACCTGTAAATCTTTTTCACTTTCTTGTACATTTCCTTGTCAGCATTATTTTGCTTCGACCTATCATGATAGAGTAGCATTATGATTCTTATTCTACTTACATATGGGGTGTACCAGCGTTTTAGATTTTGTGATTTGGTGTAACGATGTTGCTTTGATATTTTCTAGCAGTGTTTAGGACAACATGCTTCAAAATTTTCAGTTAACAGTTCTAGAAATTTGTTGGTAGATTCATTTGGACCTGCAGTGGTTATTATTTTATCCCATTTTATTGAATTCAATTTACTTACCAACTTGTTTAGCTTTTATTTGTTAATTGGTCTTATAATTTTTCTACAGTCCGTGGAAGTTTCAGTTGCTTTACTGTTAAGAGTTTGTCTCAGCCATAGTCCCTCATGATCTGAAATGCCTAGCTTGATTGTGTTGAATTCTGTTTTGTTTAGATGAAAATTACAAATTATGTTGTCTAGACATGCTTCCTGTCTTGTGGGTTTGTAATTTACACAACTGAAGTTAAGGGATCTTAATGTATTTAGCAAGTGAACAAACCTTTCTATTCTTAAACCTAATGTCTATATAGATATCACCAAATATTAGTATTCTGTAATTTTTGTATTTGAGTAGAAAGAGTATCAGTTTCTCCAGAAGCTCCACAAACAGGTCTTCATTGTGTTTTGGGGGGCAGTATACTAAAACTAGTATAATTTCCTGGTTTGGCAACATTATGGCTGCAGCTTCAACTTTTTCTTCTATGCATCTATAACTTCATAGATTAGGTTCACACTATTTTTAACATATACAGATACACCACCATGTTTACTCCTTGTTCTACAGTAGCTGGTTGCCAATTCATATCCAAATGGTACACGTAATTTTAGTTCCTCATTGCTAAGCTAGTGTTCATTTGTTGAAATCACAGTGCAGTTTAAGTTTTCCAGCCAATACTGGAGTTCATTAAGTTTGTTCTTAAGAGACAGCATATTAATATGTAAGAACATTACACTTGTACTTATCTTACTGTGGTTTTCCTGTAGGCCTTCAGCAAAAAATCATTGAAATGGGATGGAACTGCTGCTTTTTTCTTCCTCAGTATATGGCAATTTGTTGGGTTTTCCAATGTTGACTGCTCCTTCAGATGGCATGGTGGTGAACTTCTTGTCTTGTTAAGGAGATGAGTGGCTCCTACTACTTCTGCCAGTGTTGATGTTGCATTTTCCATTATTGATGTTGATTTTTTTCTTGTTGCCTGTGTTTCTGATGATAATGATTCTGGGGATGCTGCTGCCACTGGTGACTGTGGTTCTGCTGCTGTTGCCAGTGGTGGTTGTGGGTCTGCTGTTGACTGGGATGATGATGACAAAACCTCCATAAAAATATCTCAGATAAGTTGTGAGTCCATAGAAAGCAGATTAGGTGACCTACAGCACGACTAGATGTACCTTTGCGCTCGAGGCTGCACAAGTTAAGTTGATCCTTTCCTTTATTAACTTGATGATTCAATGCATAAGATGCAAGCAGGTGACTTACTATTATAATTGGAGGTGTGTGTAGCTAATCTACTTGAAATAAATCCTATGATGTAATTACAGTGCATCAAGAGTATGGTAAAACTGTCACAGATGGCCAAACTCAGACACCCTCCTATTGCCGATTGGCAATATTGCCATGCAGCTGAAATCTCTCACAAACTTCATAAAGCTTTGGAGCTATTCATACATCATCAATAGCTTAGCAGTATTCATTTGTTTATTGATTTAACTGGCTTATTGCATAGTGGTATTGTCTTATTAAAGCTCTGATGCCATGTAGGTTCCTCCTAGCTTTGTTAGCTAGTACAGTGAAGCCTCTTTATAACGTTCCTCCATATAATGTTTTCCATTGTATTACGTCCGTTTTTTTTTGGTACTGACTAAAAGTCCTTATAAACAATGCTAAATTTTCCTCTTTTTGAGTTTCCTCTATATTACAATTTCCTCCATGTAACACTCATATTTTTGGAACCCTGGTCAATTATTTACCTCTTTATAATGTTTAAGTGACTGGATGTAGACACATAGTTTTCCGTTCTGTGGATTCACAATTTGCACCAGCTCAGAAAGCCCGCACTCAGCGTGTTTAATTGGCAGAACCCGGTCACATGACATGTGATGCACATTCTGTTTGCGATCTTTTTGGTGCCATTACAGTCGATGCTTTGTATTCATAGCATGTTGTGTGAGCTGAGCAGCAAACAGTTTGTGTGTCTAGTGGGAGTGTGTCTTTGATATAACTTTTTTTTTTAAGCTTTCATCGGTGGACACGAGTGAAAAGTGTTAGAACATTTCTCTGGAAGAGAAGTTTTCTGTTATTAAAAAAGTGGAGGCATCTTCTGGTGTGAGTCACGTAGAGCTAGCGAAGCAATTTGAACTGGCCCCCTCAACACTCAACACTACTATGAAAAACAGATCATCGATAATGGAAGGGTCTGAGAATTGCGGAAATTCGAAACATATGTGTGTGAAACCATCGACTTACGATGAAATGGAGGAAGTTTTATTAACTTGGTTTCAGAAAGCACGCACTGCAAACATTCCTATAAACTGAACTATTCTGAAGGAGAAGGTGCTTCAAATATCACTGCAGTTAGGAATGGAAAATTTTAAGGCATCCAATGGATGGATTGATAAATTTTGACAGCATCATGGTGTTGTATACAAAGCGGAATGTGGAGAAAGTAAAAGTGTGGACGATCCAACTGTAACTCAGTGGATGCAGACTCTCCCTAATCTGATACATGGCTACAAACTGATAAGAGATTTACTTTTCGTGGGGAAAATTGCCATGGTAGTAAGAAGAGCAAGAAACGTCTTACCGTTTTGTTGCGTACAAACACCGATGCAGTGAAAAACTGAAACCTTTGGTTATCGGGAAGCCAAAAAATCCAAAGTGCTGTAAAAACATTTCCATGTTTCTGAGCAAATATACAAACAATGCCAAGGCATGGATGATGAGTGAGATATTTTTACGTTTTCTCAGAGAATTTGATGCCAAAATGGGGATTGCTGCAAGAAAAGTGCTGCTGTTTGTGGATAGACGTGTGACACGTCCGCCAGATGTATCCTTTCTGAGAAATGTGAAAGTAATTTTCCTGCCACCCAACTGCACCGGCCACCTGCAACCTTCGGACTTGGGAATAACACACGCCCTTAAGGTTAAATATAGGACAGCACTTGTAAAAAAGGCCTTGAATTTGATGGACCAAAGAAAACCGGGAAGCCAGCAGAGCTCACAACTGAAGCTGAATATTTTACAGGCAATGAATTTAATTATGTACTTGTGGAGGGAAGTCAGTGCTGAAACTATTAAAAACTGTTTCACAAAAGCGGATTCTGTGAAAATGAGATGGCAGCTCCTGTGGAAGATGTTGCAAGTGATTTGCAAGAGTTTCAGCAATTAATAGGCAGTGATTCTGTCACTTTTGAAGACTTTGTGGCTGTGGATGACAACGTGGCAACCACAGTAGTGTAAAGTATTGAGGAACTGACTGCAGAGAGAAGTTTGGAGAATAACAGTGGTAGTGAAAGTGACAGTGACAAGGAAGATGACCCTGTGCCCTCAGATACTAAGGCAGCTGAAGCCTTTGAAACATTCAGGAGATATATGATGGCCCATACACTTGAGGACAGAATGAGCAATAAATGATTGCCCTACAGTCAAGGAGAAATAGAAAACAAATATGCTTGCTTGAAGATTTAAAAAAATCATAGGTATGTGATTTTCAGATTGCATAGGTTTCTAGAGTTTTGTGCAAATTTAAGTTCCATTTCATAATTTAATTATTAAAGTAATTTCTTTGTAAGTAATTCTTTTTTAGTCTGTACCACTTACTGTGTTTTTATGTAATATGTGCAGTATATCATAAACAAAATTTGGCTCATATTCTATAATTGGGTCAACTGAATAACGGGATACCACCTGTCAGCTTTGGACAATGATGTCATATCTTAAGAATCTGTTATAACTTTTTACAGTACGAACTGATCCATTTACTTTGACCCATCCACCTACTGGGCCCCATGTTTTAATTACAAAAAACTAAGCATTTGATACATTGATCATTTGCAATGAATATCATATTACGGTATTGTGAAAATTTAAAATGTCATCTATGGCACCATTTGTCAAAGCTGATTAGTGGTATCCCTATCTCCAGTAATGCCATATAATTATTATTTGGAAGCCTTCCTCTTTATAATGTTTTCCTCTATACAGTATTCAGAATTTGTGGTCCCTTGAAAAACGTTATATAGAGGTTTCACTGTATATAATAAAGAAAATTCTGACTTTTGCACCTGCGTGTATCCTTCCTTGTTCCAGTGACTCACTACAGTGCCGTATGGTCCTTCCATTACCTGAGCCTGTTTGGGAAACAGCTTCTTATTTGGTGCCATTGCATTTTGCAGTATGGTAGGGTTTGTGGATGGTAAAGTGTTGCTTGTGGGGGCATACAGGAACGTAGTGTTTACGAGGTGGGTGGGCTAGGTGCAGTCGGAGGGGTTAGACAGTGCTGGTGATGGGGAGGGGGGGGGGGGGGACAGAAAAGTAGAGGAGTGGAGAAAAGACTGTCTTTGCATTGGTTGAATAGAAAGATGTATAGTGCTGGAATGGGAGCAGGGAAGAGGTTATGTGGTTGAAGCACAGGGACTAAGTTTGACACCAGGGGGTTACGGGAATGAAGATGTTAGATTTGTGATCTGGATGAAGGGTGAGGATACCCTATCCACTTTCCTCCAGAACCTCCAACACCTACTCCTCCATTTGCTTCACCTGGTCCTCCTCAACCCAACAAGCCACCTTCCATGAAGTTGACCTCCACCTCAGAGATGGCTACATCAGTACCGCTGTACATATCAAACCTGCCAACCATCAGCAATACCTACATTTTGACATTGCCACTCATTCCGTACCTAGAAGTCCCTTCCATCCAGTCTAGCCACATATGGACATGACTTTTAAAGTGATGAGCAGCCCTCTCGAAATATACCGAAGGTCTCACAGAGGTCTTCACAGTCCAAAATTATGGTCACAACCAGGTACAGGAACCGATCTCCTGTGCCTTATTTCTCCAGTCACCTGCCACCTCCCAAAGCCTCATTGTCTGGTCACATAAGATCACCTCTTTGTGACTCAATACTACCCAGGACTGGAGCAGCTGAATTACAATCTCTGGCAGGATTTCAACTACCCCTTGCTGTGCCCTGAAATGAGGAATATCCTGCTCACTATCCTCCCACCACTCTCACAGTGTTATTCTGCCAACCTCCATACTTACCCAATATCTTTATCCATCCCTACTCCAGCCCTGCTTCTAACTCCTTTCCTTATTGCTCATATCCCGGTAATAGACCTAGATGCAAAACCTGTCCCACACATCCTCGCACCATCACCTACTCCAGTCCTGTCACAAGCATCACCTATGCCATCAAAAGGTGGGACAACCTGTGAAAGCAGTCATGTGATCTACAAGCTAAGCTGTAACTACTGTGCTGTGTTCTACGTGGGCTTGACAACCAACAAGCTGTCTGTCTGTATGAATGCCCACCGACAAATTATGGCCAGGGGACAACTGTATCATCCAGTTGCTTAGCATTCTGCCCAACACAATGTGCTTCTCTTAAGTTACTGCTTTACAGCCTGCACCATACAGATCCTTCCTACCAACCCTATCTCTCTGAATTACACAGGTGGGGACTCTCCCGGCAATATATCCTACAGCCCCATAACCACACTGGCCTGAACCTTCGTTAGTCCCTGTCCTTCCCTGCTTCCTCTACAGCATTACACAGCCTTCTGTTCCACCAATGCACATACCGTCTTTTTTCCCCCTCTCTGTTTCTCTCCTTTCCTGCCCACCTTGTCCTCTCCCTCCTCCTCTCCCCACGCCCCACCTCTGCAGCCCCCACTTCACCTAGCTGCCCATAGACATGGGAAAAACCGACCAGTTAAAAATGATAGTGGTATTTTAGTTGTGAATAACTGGTACGTTTTGGTATTTTATTCTGTTCACTATTACAACAGGTATTTTTTATTTATGGCTAGCACCCAAGCAGAAAAAAAATAAATTAGCCATAGCAGCAGTGCCAAAACTTTCCATTTTTAAGTAAACTTTTTTAAAAAGGATTAAGTTTTATTTGTTAAATTTGCATTGGTTTGAAACATTGCGTTATTATACAAAATGGGAAATGGGAAAAGTAATCAGTGCTATTTTAATAACAGTGCCTATAGAAATGTGTAACACACGCATTTCATAAGAATTGGTACAGCATTGGTGAGACAATAATATCCTTGTTGCTGTGTCTTGTGGCTGCATGCATGTACATGCAGTGTGCAAGATTTCACCCCAACTGCTCTATAAGATAGCTTCCCACTATCACCAGCAGACATCCATTGTATTACAGAGGCACCAACCTTAGTCTGGAAATGTTTTCATGAATTTATTTAGCAATGAAGTACAATGCTTCATTTGATTTAAAAGTTTGTGAATTTGTCTGCCATCTCTATGAAATAATGAGAGAGGAAGGAAGTTACGACAACATTAATAAATTAAAAATATAACAACAATTCATTCATAGTTTACAATAAAAATAGAAAGTAGCTGACCTACTGTCTGTGTCTACGTAATACGCCTTCACCTCCTTGTAGCCATTGGAGATGGATACATTAACATGAGAAACAGAGTTCCGCAACATCAGCACCAACTATTTGTAATGCCCAGTTAGTGACATGATTGCCGATTGCAGAGTTTAAGAAAAAAGAATCAGTAAGAGAATACTGGTGATCTTTTTGTAGTATTTTACCACTTTTCACTTCTCGAGAAAAGCAGAGAATGGTTGATGGATTAAGTTTTTCTTTTATTTGCTACTTGATTTAATGTTTTGATTCTATTTGTTTTGAAACCAAGAGAACCAAAATTTTTCAATCTTTGTTAAATTTCTACATTTATTATAGAAATTAATAGTAATAAAAACCAAAAAACAGTTATTTCAGAAACTGGTAATTTTGAGCAATTTTAACAGTCAAGTTAAACAGGCATGAATAAAAATCCAATATAACTGAACTGATTGTTTCAGTGATAACCGCCATCCCTAGCTGCCTAAACCTGTCCCCACTACATCTCTGTATGCTCCTGCAAGCAGCACTGTACCGTCCCCATTCTTGGCTGCCATATGCGGTCCCAACTAGTCCCCATATGCTCCCACAAGCAGCGTTTTACCATCCACCATCCCTACTCTGCTATTCCTCCCCTCCCTGCCCAGCCTCCTCCTTACTCCCACCACCCAGATTGCTTCTCCATTCATACACCATTGGTCAGTGGGCAGAGTTATAGGTCATGTGTGTATGAATTGTGCATGCATGAATGTGTGCATGTTATCTAATTTAGAAGGACTTTTGGGTGAAAATCTTACATGTTTAGCAGCATTTTTGTTGTGCCTGTCTGCGAGTCAGCATCTCCTCAATAGGATGAGTAGTAGTTTATCCTTTTCATAATACTGTCATTATTCCATCTTGGATTTTCCATTGTTTAATAACTGTGCTGATAATAGTAGCAGTAGTAATTGTAGTAGTCATTTGTTCATTCACAGATCATTTTACAGTGAGATAGGATTTGTCAGTTTAACTCAAGGAGGAGGGGGGAGGGGGGGGGGAGGATATGTATATATCGAAATTGTCTGCCTGTGTTACTAAGTGGTCAGCATGTCTGACAGCCATGCAGAAGACTCAGGTTTGATTCCTGGTACTGCTAGGAATATTTGATTGGTGATAGGACCACACTGGGATGTACTCAGCCTCATGATTGCAATTGCGGAGCTGTTTGGGCGAGAAGTAACAGCTCCAAGGTTTGGGAAATTGACAACAGACGGGATACTGCATGTGGATGATGCTGTTGGTAGAGGATTTCATGATGGGTGGTCGATACTGAATAGCCTGTCAGAAACAATACTTAGAGCTGGTATATGCAGTTGAATGAATCTATAAGGTAATGTTTAGCCAGGGTAGAGCACATGGCCAGTTCATCATGCACATTCTTTAACTTTTAATTTTCACAATCAGTATTCTGTTATTGATGTGGTAAGTGTTTTGTCACTTTAATATTATGTTGTTTGGTTAGCATAACTGACCTTGTCTACAAAAAAGACCATTCTTGAATATATAACTTTCTCTGACAGCATAGGAAACAGTTAGCAGCAAAATTAGCTGGTAGTTATTTAAATTAACTTGTGTCTTATTACTGTTCTTACAAGGAGGTATATGTAAGCTTGTCTGGAAATATACATTGTGACAATGTTATCTAATATTTGAAAGTAATTACAGTGCTAGTAAATCACCTGAAATATGATCAACCATTGGTAGTGAAGGTTGTTATGAAAACAGCAGAAATGGGAAGTAATTGAAATATTTGTACCATACTCTGAACTATACAGGAAATGAATTAACATTCAGTCTTAAATGTTTGTTGGTACAAATCCCAACATGCAAAGTTATAAGATACTGAAGTTAGTGAGAAGAATTCAGTCACAAGAGTTAATTCCTTGCTGCTGAACATAAATAAAAAGTGAATAGAAAACTTATCAGACCTTTGTGCACATTTAAAACAAACAATAAGAATAGGTAAATTTTTATTTTCTAGTAAAATGCACATTTCATTTCTACCTGCAGGTGAATGCCAGCGATGGTCGCAGCCTCCCAGGTCTGGCCTCGGCCAGCAAGCCTGGGGACACTCTGGAGTCTATTCTTAAGGTAAATTTGCTCTACAAATATAAATTTATATATTTTTTCTGATAATCTGAATGATCTATCAGGCGAAACATAGGATTACAAAGATTTATAAAACTTCGGGGAAAAAAATTGTCTTTGTGCAAAACTCTGTTGTTAAAGTTTAAAGGACTGATTTTTGTATCAAATCGCATAGTTATTTACATCATCCGTTCAGTGTCTTCCAGGAATGCCGAAGAACAAGATAGAGAAACAGAGGCAAGCTTGGTCCATTTCCACATTGCAGGGAAATGGGAAAACTGAAATAAACATGATGGCTTAATTTAATGAATGTGTTAGTAATAAATATTTGCTGATTTTAGTTCTTGCAGATGTGATAACTATAAAAAGTATTAACAAAAGGCCAAATGTTTTCTGAAATAATTTGTCTAAAAGAAAGAAATAAAATATATTATAAAAACATTTGATGTGCCTTTGACTGATGCAAAAAATTATGTACGACACATGAGCTGCAACTTGACAATGCACGTTTGCTTTCCTGATACTTCAAGGATTCACTATAGAAAACTTTTTGGGACTCATAAATTGTTGCCACTTTTTTACACCTTCAAGCAAAGACTATAGTTATATATCAAGTCCACACCACTGAACAATGCACAGTCTCAATAATCCACCAGACAATTTGTGAAAGGGAAGTTGGTACTCACCATAAAGTGGAGATGCTGAGTTGCAGATAGGCACAACAAAAATACGGTTGCAAATAAGCTCTTGGCCAGTAAGGCCTTAGTCAAAAATAGACAACAGACACAAGCACACACACACACACACACACACACACACACACACACAAATGCTCACACTGCAGTCTCTGGCAACTTAAACCACACCGTGAGCAGCAGCAGAAGCAGTGCATGATGAGAGTGCCGACAGTGTGGGAGTAAGGAGGAGACTGGGGTGGGGAGGAGGACAGATAGCAGGGTTGGGATGGTAGACGGTGAAGTGCTACTGGGGAGGGTACAGGGACAGGGTGGAGAGAGGGTAGGACAGCTATGTGCAATCAGGAGTTTAGGCAGAGGGCAGGGGAGAGATGGGGAAGGGGAGAGGGGTAGCGGAAAAGGAGAGAAGGAAAGAGACAGGGTGTGATGGTAGTGGAATGAGGGTTATGTAGTGCTGGAATGGACAATGACTAACGAATTTTCGTCACCCACCCAACCCCTTCCCTGTTCCCATTCCAGCATTACACAGCCCTCATTCCACCATCGCACCTAGTCTTTCCACTTCTCTCCTTTTCCAGTACACCCCTCCCCCCTCCCCATCTCTCCACTTCACTGTCTGCCACCCCTACCCTAGTATCCCTCCCTCTTCCTGCCCCACCCTCCTCCTGACTACTACCCAGTCGCCACCCCCCCCCCCCCCCCATCATACACTGCATACACTGGTGCTGCTGCTCGCAGTGTAGCTTAAGTTGCCAGAGACAGCAGTCACGTGTGTGTGAGTTGCATTTGCATGAGTGTTTGATTGTGTCTGCTGTCTGTTTTTGATGAAGGCCTTACTAGCTGAAAGCTTATTTGTGACAGTTTTTTTTTGTTGCGCCTATCTGTGACTCAGTATCTCCACTGTATTATGAGTAGCAACTTCCCCTTTCATAATATTGTTGCATTCCATCCTGGATTTTCCATTGTTTGATTTAATCCACCAGACAGATATTCTTTAGTACTCTTTAAAATTCTAAGATTCTAAATTAAACAGTGAACTTTAAATTTTCAATCAGCACATCATTTGTACATAATTTTGAACAACGTCCACAGGCACGACAGGTGTGTTTCTGATCTATTTTATTTCTTGGTTTTAGGCAAACCATTTCACAGAACATTTGACCAATATTTAATTTTTTATTTTCAAGTTTTGATGAGAAAGCATGAATTTTTTGACACATTTGCTTTCCTAGAGTCTTCAGTTCTCAAAATATCCTAAATTTAGTACTTGAGTAGAAGGAAGCCTTTTTGACAGTTAAATATCACAGACATGTGACGTATTATGTCCAAAATAGCTAGGCCTTGGGGAGATGACCTTTTGGACATTTCATTTGCAAAGTTAGCAGCAGGTGTCTTTGAAATATTTCAATTTTTCCTCAAGTTACTGATTAAGTTTTCCTTAATTACCTGATTTCTTTCAAGCAATTAAACCTTTTTTCTTTTTTTCCTTTTTGCAAAACTAAACCTTATACTGATCAATTGATACCCTATTTGTCCATTTCCCACTCTTTGTCTGGCTATGAAAACTCAGTTAACATCCATTGCATAATTTATAGAGACTCTTGTTTTCATTCCATTTAAACATCTTTCAAAAAATTATCAGTGCTGATATCGACAAGTGATGCTTGGAGTCAGTCATGTAAAAATATCTGTGAACAACAGCATGGCAAATGTTACATTTTTATAGAAACATAAATAGTTTGTGAATAACTCAAATGAAAAGCTCCGTCTGCTATGCATAGAATTAGTAACTGGCTATTGTTTTGTGAATGTGGTCAGTATCAGAATAGTCTTATAGGATTTTTTGAGTAATTCTTCTATATCTTGATTCTCATCTGTACTCTGTGAATCACCTTACTATCAATGGTGGAGGGTATTTATGATACAATTCTCATTTCTCCCCATTTCTCCGTTTCCATTGACAAATAGTGCATGAGAATTAAAAATGTTGGAAGGTCTCTATACAAGCTCTAATTTCTCTCATTTTCTTGATGTGATGTTCAGACATGAAGGTGGGAGATGTAATATGTAGCCCAGCTATTACTGGAATTTACACTCTCAGTATTTCTACAGTAAAACTTGCTATGAGTGCAGAAAGCCTCTCTAGTAATTTCTGTCATTGGAGTTGGTGACTGTCTTCAAAACACTTTTAATTACTTAACAATCCTGTGATGGATATTCAGTATCTTTTTTGTTAATTCAGCCTTACAGGGTTCCAGACTGATGAGCAATTGGTAAGAATGGCTCAGAAGTGTGTTCTTTAGCCCACTTCTCTTATGGATTAAGTAAATTTCCTTAAATGTTGTTGGAAAATTCTTGTAGAAAGTAAATATTTTTGGACTGAAGGAGACCAATCACTGAAAATCAGGAGAATTAAGTTGTTGGAAAAAAACCCTTGCTGTCTTTCAGAGCTATACTTTAACTAGCTAGAGTAAAATGGGGAGGGACTGGGGGTGCGTGGCTTGCAGCTTGGAGTGAGGCAGTTGGTTTGTCAGTTAGGAGTATGGGAGGGAGAGGTGGCATGTATATGGGCTGGCACAATTGTAGCGACCAGTGGGAAACAGCACACAAGGACATGGGGACATCAGTTGGGAGGGGGTGATAGGACAGAGGAAGGAGAAAGAGATGTGGGGACAGTTGGTTGCCAAAGATTGAGGCTGGGGTCATTACGGCAGTGGAGGACAAGTTGTAAGGATAACTCCGATCTGCATAGTTCTGAGAAGCTCACGGTGAAGGGAAGGACACAGATGGCTTGGTTTGAGAGGCAGCCATTGACAATGACCAAGTTGTGCTCATCTGCATGTTGTGCCATCAGGTGTTCAACTTTGTTCATGGTGGCAGTTTGGGAGTTGTCATTCATCCTGATGGACAGCTGATTGGAAGTAATACCAACATAAAAAGCTGTCTAGTGTTTACAGCAGAGTTGGTGTATGACATGGGTACTTTCACAGGTGGCCTGGCCTCTTTTTGGGTAGGATAAGCATGTGACTGGACTGAAGTAGGAGGGATTGGGCAGCTCTTGCACCTTGCTCTGCCACAGGGATGTGATATGGGAGTGGCATAGGGATGAATGAGGATGTTGTATGTTGGGAGGGGTGAGAAGGATCTTGGGTAGGATGTCCCTCATTTCAGGGCAGGATGAGAGGTAATCAAAGCCCTGGCCATTACAAAGGATATGGTTCAGTTGTTTCAGTCCAGGGTGTTCATTTGTAGCTGATTCTGGGAAGTTTGGGGGTGTGTGAGGATATTACACAGGAAATATGTTTGTGAACTAGGTGTGGAGGGTATTGCCTTTCTGTGAAGGCCTTTGTAAAGCCTAAAGCATACTGGGCAAGGGAGTTATTTTTACTGCAAATACATCATCCACGGATGGTTACACTGTGGTGTGGAATGGATGGTAGCTGTAGAAATGCAGGTACAGTTGGTGTTTAGAAGTTTTAATGTGGACAGAGGTGTGGATGGAGCCATCAGAGAGGTGGAGGTCCAGAAAAGTGACATGTTGGGTAGAGGAGGACTGGGTGAAGTGGATGGGGGAAAGTTGGTGAGGTTGTGAAGGAATATGCATAGGGTGTCTTGACCATGAGTCCAGATCACGATATCATCTATGAACTTGAACCAGACGAGGGATTGGGAGTTTCGGGAGATAGGGAGGTTTGTTATGGATGGCACATAAACAGGTCGATATAGGAGTGTGCCCATGGCTGTGATGTGGATTTGCTTATAAACCTTCCCTTCAAAGCAATAAGAGTTGTGGATCATGATATAGTTGATAAGGTGTATCCAGAATGAGGTGAAGTGGAGGGGAGAAAAGGTGTTGAGGGCCAACAGTGACCCTGCCCTCTCCTACCTACCCACCCCCATGTCAGCTTCCAGGAATTCCTTGCCTCCAACTTTGCCTCACCATCCTTCCCCAGGTTCCTGTCTCAGAACTCTAGCCTTTTGGCAGAAGAAAAGGCAGCCCTAAACAACCTGAAATCAGATCCATACCTAATTATCCTCCCTGCAGCGCTTCACTGTCATGATGATTAGCAGTGGCTACCTGATGGAAGGCCTCCACCAACTGTCTGATTTCTCCACCTGCAAGCTCTGCCTGAGTGATCCTATCCTGGAGGTCCAACATAACCTCCAGTCCCTACTGAAATCCATAGGCCCTTACCAAAGCCTCTCACAGGGTGTATACACCCTGGGATGATTTTCATCTGGAAGAAATCTGGGTAAAAAATCAGGGAATTTTTAGAATTCCAGGAATTTTTCATTGTTTTAGTTTTCAGTGAAATTTTTGCAGTTTTGACTAGTGAGAACTGCTTTCAATGCGTGTTTCTGCTGGGCCTTGTTTCGATGAGTGTGACATACCAACTGTTTACATTGCTAACAGGTTGTGGAAAAATATTGCGAATGGTGGTTTGAGAAGGCTTACTTTCAAAGTAAATTTCCTTTTACGCTAGAAGAATTATGTTACATGTGAGAATATGCAATGAATGTCTTAAACCATGGAGCAGTAGACTGTCATTCAAAACTTAATATTCAGGACCAGCCACTTAGAAAAAAAATTTCATGCTCAAAAGACCAGCCCTTTATGCCATTACTTAAAATTTTACTGGCACATTGGTGTTTGATATATCTTAAAGAGACTTAACATTCTGAACTAGGCACTTAGAAAAAAATTTGGGCCCAAACGACCAGCCATTTATGCCATTAGTTAAAATTTACTGGCACATTTGTGTTTGATATATCTTAAAGGGTAACATGTGCTACAAAAAGACCATGTTTCAAGGTTGACATGTCATACTTGTTTTAGTTCTTTCATAGAGTACAATTTATGGAATAACGATGGCATTAATTAGTCTTACAGAAAAGTGCAAAGTGTGTTCTTGAGCAATTTCACACATAATTGGCTTTTCTATAGAA
The DNA here is from genome assembly GCF_023898315.1 of Schistocerca nitens. Classification (NCBI taxonomy): domain Eukaryota; kingdom Metazoa; phylum Arthropoda; class Insecta; order Orthoptera; family Acrididae; genus Schistocerca; species Schistocerca nitens. Next base: position 215,616,035 of record NC_064622.1, read on the forward strand.
AAAGTAAGTGCTTGACAGAGCATATATTCTGCCATAACCTACAGAATGTCTGATGCACAGCAGTGAAATTTCTAATCATACCCATCAGAAATATTCAGTTGCAGCAATTAAACTGTGTGTATATAGTTATCTTAAAGTTCACATGAGCAGTCATGAAACTTATCATGAGTTTAATCTGGCTACTGTTAAAGCTCAGGAATGCAGAACTTCTCTTCAAATATGGTTTCTGCATCATCAACTTACTTTTCAGGTATTTCCATCTGTAAATGCCTCTGTCCCATATAGGTGTAGAAATGTCCCTTTCTGCAGTCTTTCTAAAGAGGACCACCAAATTAGTCTTCTAATCCCAGCTTCCAGGTGCTCTCATTCAATACTCCTCACTAGAATTCCATAATTTATTGAAACCCCAACATGGAAGTTCCTAAATAAACCATAGCTTGGCTTGAAATGCCTTGAAACCTTGTTCTCCATTCTGAATTTACAATGAGAAATTTTTGAGATGGGTCAAAACAGAGGTAGGTGTTTCCACTGTAATCTCTCAGCTTTTAGAACAACAGGTTGAGTTCTATCTGCTTAAATTCAGTCACAGATCTGGTCTGATACTTGCAAAACTCGTACTTCATTCCCCAGTTGACAATGCCTAACTGTACTGGAGGCTATCTGATCTGAAAGACAGCATTGACTTGGGCAGTGTTGTCTGTGGTGGTCTGGATCTCATGAATAAACAGAGCGAGTAGAGTTTCACAAGATCTCTGAATGAGAAATACATTTTGATTTTTATAGAGGAGATTTTATTCTTCAAAAAGTTCATATTGTGTGAGCATAAAACATATTCTGTAATTCCAAATCAGATTAATCACAACATTATAGGACTATAATTAAGTGCATCTGTTTGGTGACTTTCTGAAAATGAGAATAACATGCAGTTTTTCCCCAGATGGAATGTAACAGTATTATGAGAAGGAAAGCTGCTACTCACATTATAGCGAAGACGCTGAGTTGCAGATAGGCACAGATAAGCAGTTTTTTCCCAAATTTTTTGGTACTTTTATTGCTCCAATGAGATAATTATGATGAGATGCAGCTAGTTGTTGTTGTTGATGTGGTCTTCAGCCCTGAGACTGGTTTGATGCAGCTCTCCTTGCTACTCTATCCTGTGCAAGACTCTTCATCGCCCAGTACCTACTGCAGCCTACATCCTTCTGAATCTGCTTAGTGTATTCATCTCTTGGTCTCCCTCTACGATTTTTACCCTCCACGCTGCCCTCCAATGCTAAATTTGTGATCCCTTGATGCCTCAAAACATGTCCTACCAACAGATCCCTTCTTCTAGTCAAGTTGTGCCACAAACTTCTCTTCTCACAAATCCTATTCAATACCTCCTCATTAGTTACATGATCTACCCACCTTATCTTCAGCATTCTTCTGTAGCACCACATTTCAAAAGCTTCTATTCTCTTCTTGTCCAAACTGGTTGTCGTCCATGTTTCACTTCCATACATGGCTACACTCCATACAAATACTTTCAGAAACGACTTCCTGACACTTACTATACTCGATGTTAAAAAATTTCTCTTCTTCAGAAACGCTTTCCTTACCATTGCCAGTCTACATTTTATATCCTCTCTACTTCGACCATCATCAGTTATTTTGCTCCCTAAATAGCAAAACTCCTTTACTACTTTAAGTGTCTCATTTCCTAATCTAATCCCCTCAGCATCACCCGATTTAATTTGACTACATTCCATTATCCTCATTTTGCTTTTGTTGATGTTTATCTTATACCCTCCTTTCAAGACACTTTCCATTCCGTTCAACTGCTCTTCCAAGTCCTTTGCTGTCTCTGACAGAAATACAATGTCAACGGCGAACCTCAAAGTTTTTATTTCTTCTCCATGGATTTTAATACCTACTCCAAATTTTTCTTTTGTTTCCTTTACTGCTTGCTCAATATACAGATTGAAAAGCATCGGGGAGAGGCTACAACCCTGTCTCACTCCCTTCCCAACCACTGCTTCCCTTTCATGTCCCTCAACTCTTATAACTGCCATCTGTTTTCTGTACAAATTGTAAATAGCCTTTCGCTCTCTGTATTTTACCCGTGCCACCTTGAGAATTTGAAAGAGAGTATTCCAGTCAACATTGTCCAAAGCTTTCTCTAAGTCTACAAATGCTAGAAACGTAGGTTTGCCTTTCCTTAATCTTTCTTCTAAGATAAGTCGTAGGGTCAGTATTGCCTCACGTGTTCCAACATTTCTATGGAATCCAAACTGATCTTCCCCCAGGTCGGCTTCTACCAGTTTTTCCAATCGTCTGTAAAGAATTTGCGTTAGTATTTTGCAGCTGGGACTTATTAAACTGATAGTTCGGTAATTTTCACATCTGTCAACACCTGCTTTCTTTGGGATTGGAATTATTATATTCTTCTTGGAGTCTGAGGGAATTTCGCCTGTCTCAGCTTTACTGTATGGTTAAATGATGATGGCGTCCTCTTGGGTAGAATAGTCCGGAGGTAAAATAGTCCCTCATTCGGATCTCCGGGCGGGGACTACTCAAGAGGACACCGTTATCAGGAGAAAGAAAACTGGCATTCTACGGATTGGAGCGTGGAATGTCAGATCCCCTAATTGGGCAGGTAGGTTAGAAAATTTAGAAAGGGAAATGGATAGGTTAAAGTTAGATATAGTGGGAATTAGTGAAGTTCGGTGGCAGGGGGAACAAGACTTTTGGTCAGGTGAATACAGGGTTATAAATACAAAATCAAATAGGGGTAATGCAGGAGTTGGTTTAATAATGAATAAAAAAATAGGAGTGCAGGTAAGCTACTATGAACAGCATAGTGAACGCATTATTGTGGCCAAGATAGACACAAAGCCCACACCTACTACAGTAGTACAAGTTTATATGCCAGCTAGCTCTGCAGATGATGAAGAAGTTGATGATATGTATGATGAGATAAAAAAAATATTCAGGTAGTGAAGGGAGATGAAAATTTAATAATCATGGGTGACTGGAATTCGAAAGTAGGAAATGGAAGAGAAGGAAACTTAGTAGGTGAATGTGGATTGGGGCTAAGAAATGAAAGAGGAAGCCGCCTGGTAGAATTTTGCACAGAGCATAACTTAATCATAGCTAACACTTGTTTCAAGAATCATGAAAGAAGGTTGTATACGTGGAAGAACCCTGGAGATACTGAAAGGTTTCAGATAGATTATATAATGGTAAGACAGAGATTTAGGAACCAGATTTTAAATTGTAAGACATTTCCAGGGGCAGATGTGGACTCTGACCACAATCTATTGGTTATGAACTGTAGATTAAAACTGAAGAAACTGCAAAAATGTGGGAAATTAAGGAGATGGGACCTGGATAAACTGAAATAACCAGAGGTGGTACAGAGGTTCACGGAGAGCATAAGGGAACAATTGACAGCAATGGGGGAAAGAAATTCAGTAGAAGAAGAATGGGTAGCTCTGAGGAATGAAATAGTGAAGGGAGCAGAGGATCAAGTAGGTAAAAAGACGAGGGCTAGTAGAAATCCTTGGGTAACAGAAGAGATACTGAATTTAATTGATGAAAAGAGAAAATATAAAAAATGCAGTAAATGAAGCAGGCAAAAAGGAATACAAACGCCTCAAAAATGAGATCGACAGGAAGTGCAAAATGGCTAAGCAGGGATGGCTAGAGGACAAATGTAAGGATGTAGAGGCTTATCTCATGAGGGGTAAGATAGATACTGCCTACAGGAAAATTAAAGAGACTTTTGGAGAAAAGAGAACCACTTGCATGAATATCAAGAGCTGAGATGGAAACCCAGTTCTAAGCAAAGAAGGGAAGGCAGAAAGGTGGAAGGAGTATATAGAGGGTCTATACAGGGGCGATGTTCTTGAGGACAATATTATGGAAATGGAAGAGGAGGTAGATGAAGATGAAGTGGGAGATATGATACTGCGTGAAGAGTTTGACAGAGCACTGAAAGACCTAAGTCGAAACAAAGCCCCGGGAGTAGACAACATTCCATTAGAACTACTGACAGCCTTGGGAGAGCCAGTCCTGACAAAACTCTACCATCTGGTGAGCAAGATGTAGGAGCAAATTCTTTCACATAATATGTTAACAATTTTACATGTATCTCTTCAGGTCCTGATGTTTTCCACTTTAAACAATTTTAGTTGATTTTCTATTCCTTGATTTTTCTATACCCTGCTGACTTACCTGACATTTCAGCATTTGTGCAATGAGGTAAAAGGAATAATCATATTATGATCTACTGCTGTAAAACAATTGCAGAAAACTGAATTCAGTATTATGTTCTTCACTCTGTCATCTTCCATTTTGGTACCAATGTTATCACTGAGGGACTAAATAGATTCTTCCGATTTACTTACTGACTTCACGTAATATACATCTACATCGATACTTTGCAAGCCACTGTAAGGTGCGTATTGGAGGGAACCATATACAATTCATTGTCATTTACCATCCTGTTCCACTTGCAAATAGAGCAAGAGAAAAATAACTGCCTTTATGCCTCCATATGAGCCCTAATTTCTTGTATCTTACTCGAGCAGTACTTTACATTTGAGCCATTCTTTCCTGAAATTCTCCCAGTAAACCGAAGTCCCCATGGACCATGGACCTTACCGTTGGTGGGGAGGTTTGCGTGCCTCAGCGATATATATAGCCATACCGCAGGTGCAACCACAATGGAGGGGTATCTGTTGAGAGGCCAGAAGAGGGGCCTGAAGAGGGGCAGCTGCCTTTCAGTGGTTGCAGGGCCAACAGTCTGGATGATTGACCAATCTGGCATTCTAACATTAACCAAAACAGCCTTGCTGTGATGGTACTGCGAACAGCTGAAAGCAAGGGGAAACTGCAGCTGTAGTTTTTTCCAAGGGCATGCAGCATAGTCCCCCATTTGGATCTCCGGGCAGGGACTATTCAGGAGGATGTCGTTATCAGGAGAAACAAAACTGTCATTCTACTGATTGGAGTGTGGAATGTCAGATCCCTTAATTGGGCAGGTAGGTTAGAAAATTTAAAATGGGAAATGGGTAGGTTAAAGTTAGATATAGTGGGAATTAATGAAGTTTGGTGGCAGGAGGAACAAGACTTCTGGTCAGGTGAATGTAGGGTTACAATTACAAAATCAAATAGGGGTAATGCAGGAGTAGGTTTAATAATGATTAAAAAAAATAGGAGCATGGGTAAGCTTACTACGAACAGCATAATGAACACATTATTGTAGCCAAGATAGGCATGAAGCCCACGCCCACCACAGTAGTATACGTTTATATGCCATCTAACTTCGCATATGCAAAGAGATTGAAGAAATGTGTGATGATATAAAAGACATTATTCAGATACTGAAGGGAGACAAAAATTTAATAGTCATGGGGGAGTGGAATTCTGTAATAGGAAAAGGAAGAGAAGGAAAAGTAATAGGAGAATATGGAATGGGGTAAGGAATGAAAGAGGAAGCCGCCTGGTAGAATTTTGATTTTGCACAGAGCATAACTTAATCATAGCTAACACTTGGTTTAAGAATCATGATAGAAGGTTACATAAACAGAAGAGGGCTGGAGACGCTGGAAGGTTGTAGATAGATTACATAATGGTAAGACAGAGATTTGGGAACCAGGTTTTAAATTGTAAGACATTTCCAGGGGCAGATGTAGACTCTGACCACAATCTGTTGGTTATGAGCTGTAGATTAAAACTGAAGAAACTGCAAAAAGGTTGCAATTTTAGGAGACGGGACCTGGATAAACTAAAAGAACCAGAGATTGTAAGGAGTTCCAGAGAGAGCTTTAGGGAACAATTGACAAATACAGGGGAAAGAAATACAGTAGAAGTAGAATGGGTAGTTTTGAGAGATGAAATAGTGAAGGCAGCAGACAATCAAATAGGTAAAAAGACGAGGGCTAGTAGAGATCCATGGGTAACAGAAAAGATAGTGAATTTAATTGATGAAAGGAGAAAATATAAAAACGCAGTAAATGAAACGGGCAAAAAGGAATACAAACGTCTCAAAAATGAGATTTACAAGAAGTGCAAAATAGCTAAGCAGGGATGGCTAGAGGACAAATATAAGGGTGTAGAGGCATATATCACTAGGGGTAAGATACATACTGCCTACAGGAAAATTAAAGAGATCGTTGCAGAAAAGAGAACCACCTGTATGAATATCAACAGCTCAGATGGAAAACCAGTTCTAAGCAAAGAAGGGAAGGTAGAAAGGTGGAAGGAGTATATAGAAGGTTTATACAAGGGTGATATACTTGAGGGCAATATTATGGAAATGGAAGAGGACATAGATGAAGATGAAATGGGAGATATGATATTGCATGAAGAGTTTGACGGACCACTGAAAGACCTAAGTCGAAACAAGGCCCCGGGAGTAGACAACATTCCTTTAGAGCTACTGATAGCATTGGGAGAGACAGCCATGACAAAACTCTTCCATCTGGTGAGCAAGATGTATGAGACAAGGAGAATATAATAATTCCAATCCCAAAGAAAGCAGGTTTTTACAGGTGTGAAAATTACTGAAGTATCAGTTTAATAAGTCATGGCTGCAAAATACTAACATGAATTCTTTACGGACGACTGGAAAAGCAGGTAGAAGCTGACCTCAGGGAAGATCAGTTGGGATTCCATAGAAAAGCTGGAACACGTGAGGCAATACTGACCCTACGACTTATCTTACAAGATAGATTAAGGAAAGGCAAACCTACGTTTCTAGCATTTGTAGACTTAGAGAAAACTTTTGACAATGTTGACTGGAATACTGTCTTTCAAATTCTGAAGGTGGCAAGGGTGAAATACAGGGAACGAAAGGTTATTTACAATTTGTACAGAAACCAGATGGCAGTTATAAGAGTTGAGGGACATGAAAGGGAAGCAGTGGTTGGGAAAGGAGTGAGACAGGGTTGTAGCCTCTCCCCGATGCTTTTCAATCTGTATATTGAGCAAGCAGTAAAGGAAACAAAAGAAAAATTTGGAGTAGGTATTAAAATCCATGGAGAAGAAATAAAAACTTTGAGGTTCGCCGTTGACATTGTATTTCTGTCAGAGACAGCAAAGGACTTGGAAGAGCACTTGAACAGAATGGAAAGTGTCTTGAAAGGAGGGTGTAAGATGAACATCAACAAACGCAAATGAGGATAATGGAATGTAGTTGAATTAAGTCGGGTAATTCTGCTGGAATTAGATTAGGAAATGAGACACTTAAAGTAGTAAAGGAGTTTTGCTATTTGGGGAGCAAAATCACTGATGCTGGTCGAAGTAGAGAGGATATAAAATGTAGACTGGCAATGGCAAGGAAAGCATTTCTGAAGAAGAGAGATTTGTTAACATCGAGTATTGATTTAAGTGTCAGGAAGTCATTTCTGAAAGTATTTGTATGGAGTGTAGTCATGTATGGAAGTGAAACATGGGCGATAAATAGTTTAGACAAGAAGAGAATAGAAGCTTTCGAAATGTGGTGGTACAGAAGAATGCTGAAGATTAGATGGGTAGATCACATAACTAATGAGGAGGTATTGAATAGAATTGGGGAGAAGAGGAGTTTGTGGCACAACTTGACTAGAAGAAGGGATCGGTTGGTAGGACATGTTCTGAGGCATCAAGGGATCGCCAATTTAGTACTGGAAGGCTGCATGGAGGGTAAAAATCGTAGAGGGAGACCAAGAGATGAATACACTAAGCAGATTCAGAAGGATATAGGTTGCAGTAGGTACTTGGAGATGAAGAAGCTTCTACAGGATTGAGTAGCATGGAGAGCTGCATCAAACCATTCTCTGGACTGAAGACCACCACACCAAACTGAAGTCAACTATTTGCCTTCCCTACCACAGTTCTGACATGCTCATTCCACCTTGTATTGCCTTGGAGCGTTATGCCCAGATATTTAAATGATTTCACCGTGTCAAGTTGGACACTAGCAATACTGTATCAGAACATTATGGGTTTGATCTTCCTACTCATCTGCATTAACTTATATCTTTCCACATTTAGGGCTAGCTGCCATTCATCACGCCAACTGGAAATTTTATCTAAGTCATCTTGTATTGTCCTACAGTCAGTTAACTTCGACACCTTACCGGACACCATGAAATCATCAGCAAATAACTGCAGACTGCTGCCCATCCTTTCCGCCAAATCCTTTATTTATGTAGAGAACAGCAGAAGTCTTATCACACTTCCCTGGGGCACTCCTGATAATACCCTTGTCTCTGATAAACACTAGACATTGATGACAACATACTGTGTTTTATTATTTAAGAAGTCTCCAAGCCACTCACATATCTGTGAACTTATTCCATATTCTTGTACCTTCATTAACAGTCTGCAATGGAGCACTGTGTCAAATGCTTTCCAGAAATCTAGAAATGTGGAATCTGCCTATTGCTCTTCATCCATAGTTCTCAGTATATCATGTGACAAAAAGGCAAAGTGGGTCTTGCGTGAGTGATACTATCTAAAACCATGCTGATTCGTGGACATAAGCTGTTTAATTTCAGGCAAGTTTATTATATTCAAACTGAAAATGTGTTCATGGATTCTACAGAAAACAGAAGTTAAGAATATTGGTCTGTAATTTTGTGGGTCTGTTCTTTTACCTTTCTAATATACTGCAGTCACCGGCACTTTTTTTCAGTCGCTTGACGCTTTATGCTGGGCTAGAGATTCACAATAAATGCAAGCTAGGTAAGGGATCAGTGCCGTAGAGTACTCTGTGTAAAATCAATCTGGGACTCTATCTAGACCTGATGATTTATTTGTTTTCAAATCTTTACGTTGCTTCTCTACGACAGGTATGCTTATTTCTATGTCGTGCATATGTGAGTCTGCCCGATGGTCAAATGATGGAAGTGATAGCAAAACGTCCTGAGTATTTTGGTCAGATTTGTTGAGATGCATTCTTTGCTTTCACAGAAATTTTCTAACACAGCTATTGAACCATGGTGGCTCTCTCTCATCCCTCATGATCATGAGTATGGTCACTGTTTCCCTCCTCTATGTTAACTGTTTTGGAAGTTTGTGTCTGTTACCTATTAGAAAGTCTAAGATGTTGCCCTCCCTAGTTGGTTCTATAATTATTGCTTGAAATATTTTTCAGAAAAAATATTTCAGAGGAGTCTCGCATGAATCCCTGTCTCTGGAACTAGTGTTAATTGCATGACTCTACTGTTCTTTAGCCGGCAAATTAGACTATCTTACGAATTATAATCATTTGAAATGATAAGCTCAAGGTATACAGTATATGGGTGTGAAATTTACAACAAAGTAAAAGGAAAAGATTTTCTCAATATTAATCTAGAATCAGTAAAAAGAATTACAAGACAAATTGGTACAGAAATGTTACTGTTCAGTTGAAGAGTTCGTGGATGATGAACTGAGAATTTGAGGAGCGGAAATCAGATACTTCACCTTAAAGTTTGTAATTTTAAAAATGTACCAATTTCGTATCCAGTAAGTATATCATATTAATGATATTTAAGGAAAACTGTAAACCACTTTTTGTGATCTGATGAGTTTTTGGTGTACAGTAAGTCAGTTACTTGAAACTTTGTTTTATGAGACAATAAATTTCTATCCTATTCTATTCCTGATCAGGAAACTTACTCACAATAGTCTCCAAGTCTTCTTTTTAGTGTTCCGCCACTATAGCTTGTGAGGCAGATGGTGTTTAAACATACCTGATTACCATCTCTGACACATATCTGATGCTTACCCTCAATCAGATTATTTTACACTTGGAAACTGCCATAACCTCACTACATATTATAAACCCACTGCTGTTCACTTTTGGTTTCAGCAGTCTTTTGTTTTGTTTGAAAGGTTCTCTAATTTTTCTAATAATTACATGTTGGTGACCATTTTGGTTTGGCTCAGATAACACCAAGAAATGTGCGGAAGTGACAAAAATAAATAAATATCCATATTCATTAAAGCTGTAAAACTTAGATACTTGTAGAATTAATACTTGCAGTCATGGCCAAGTCACAAAAAAATATACAGAAATATGGCCTTGTACATGATGCATATAAAAGTAAATTGTGACTCAGTGTCACACAAAACAAAGATCATATACTTTCTTTGTAATATGTTAGTTGAAATATTAAAAGGTTGGACACAATGTTATTCAGTTTAAGCTTTTTGTATGTTTAGGAGAAAACAACAGTTACGTGTTGCAGTTTACAAACAAAGAACTTCTCATATTATTTCCCTATGTAAAATGTTATTATTATAATTTTAATCTCTTGCTTTAATAATATCAAAATACTTGTTACTGCTATTGGAAATGACATTGGAAATATAAAGAAAATAGAAGACACATTGAGTAGAGGGAATATAAAAAATGTGTTGAAGATCAATTACACATTTTTATGAATAGCATAATTTTATTAGAAGAAAGAAGAAAAACATTGCTTTTATTCCTCATGTTGACTTTTATCTCACTGATATTGCACACATTTTGTCATGTACAGAAATACCATATGCAAAAGAATTTGCATGTTACTACTTCCTATAGCTGTTGTTGAGTCTGCACCAGTACAGAGTGATACTGTGAAACATTTCTTGTCTCTCCCCAGATCTTACTCATACTTGTCAGACATAATGCTAAGGCACTTGCTTAAACTGCCCACATTATAATACAGGGTGACAATTACTGAATTATATTAAATAAAATCATCATAACTTTTGAGCGGTTTGCCTTAGGATGTTCAGACTGCACGGTTGGCCACGGGGCATGATGGGAATTAGTATGCGCAGTAAGCCCACTTTCATTTTAATGGGTCTCTTCAACCTCAATGGGTGACTGTGTGATGTGTAATGTGATATTCCTTGATGGCACAGTGATTACCAAATGGTACATTAAGATTTTGGAAGATGATTTCATCCTCATTATCCAAAGTGACCCTGATTTCGACAAGATGTGGTTCATGTAAGATGGAGCTCGATGCCATCGAAGCAGGGGAGTGTTTGATGTCCTGGAGAAGCCCTTTGGGGACTACATTCTGGCTCTGTGGTACCCAGAGGCCACTGGCATGGGCCTTGATTTGCTGCCATATTCTCCGGATCTGAACACATGTGACTCCTTTTTGTGAGGCTGTATTAAAGACAAGGTGTACAGCATAACCCCAAAACCATTGCTGAGCTGAAAACAGCCATTCAGAAGGTCATCGACAGGATTGATGTTCCATCACTTCACCGTGTCATGCAAAGTTTTGCTATTTGTCTGCACCAATATTGGCAGGCATATCAAACATGTCATAACCTAAATCCAAATATATGTAGTGACGTTTCCATGTTGAATAAAGTATGTACATGCTATAGTTTGTAACTAATTTACGTCTTTTGTTCTTTCATCTAGTTCAGTAATTGTCATCCTGTATGTGGCAGTGCACAGAACAAGCCACTAATTTATGATGTTCTGTTACTGCAAAGTAAGAAGAGTCATTGAATAAGGAATTTTGAGCTACAATTTCACCAATATCTTTATGCGGAGCACTGTAAATTAGTACTTGCATAGTTTATATTTGTTACACATTTCAGCATTCATTTTTGTCATATGTTCAGTTTTTGTCTTTCATCTTTTTTTAACACAAATTCTATGCTTTTTATACCAGTATACCTCAGTACTAATAAAAACTAGTCCTGATTACTGTGAATGTACTACTGAAGAAGCCATATGTATAACTTTTTTTAGCAAATGCGAGAGGCAGCTGACAAACGCAAGGAACTCGAAAGAGAACATGCTGAGGCCCTCACACAGCTCCGAGAAAAACAGAATGAAGCACAGAGGCTCACGAAACAGAGGGATGCATCTTCTAGAGAAAAAAGCAAGTCGTATGAGACTATTGAAGCTCTGCAGGTAGGTTTGCATGCCACAGAATCTTTCTACTGGGACAGTGTTTTTAGCAAGTGACTTTTTTCTCTGCTGTTGTATATATTGTACTAATTATTTTATAATTCTGTGATCTGATGCCTTGTTGTGGAGTGGCTGTGTGTGCAGTACATACAGTGCAACCTGATCCACACAAGTTGGATGTTAGTTACTGCATTCAACATGTGTTTCTAGACTATTTTCATAACTGAATTGCAAGTACTCAGTGATTCATGTACTCTACAAGGTATAAGGAAAGTAATGAGACTGATAACAGTACGAGCGATTTGGGAATGCTGTGTTGTTCTACTTGTGTAGACTGCTGTGTTTGTCCCTTCCAGATGCTCTGCCCAAATTTCAGCTCCATACAGTCATCACATGAGATGAATCCTGAACTTTTTAGTATGATCCTGAGACAAAGCAGTAAAATGGGGAGTGGTACACTTAGGCATCTTGACCGAAAATACAAATGCTGATTTACTTTTTTGACAGTAGGGGTATCATGTATAAATAATTTGTTCTTCCATGACAAACTGTCAATCAAATGTTTTATAAAGATGACATGAAATGCTCAGGAAAAGGGTGAATGAAGTGAGACTGGACATTGAACACAATGCACCATGTCACATGACCACTTCGATCACAGAATTTTTGGCCTCAAAAGGCTTTCTCATTGTTCCACAGTGCCCATATTCACCTGATCTGAGAGTTCTTGTGACTTTTTTCTTTTCCCGAAATTGAAAAGTGTCTTAAAAGGACGTCACTTTGGGACTCTCAAGAACATTCAAAAGAATCTGACAGACATGTTAAAGGTGCTTCCAGTTGAAGCCATTGAGCATTGCTACTGAACTGGGAATGATGATTCCACCAGTATATAACTGCCAAATGGAATTCCTCTGAAGAGGAAAATATTGTTGTCTGAAAAAAAAAAATAAGAACTTTATAATGTAATTGGATAGATAAAAAAATTTACTTACCAAGAGACAGCAGGACAACTTACACATAAGGAAAAGCTTTCCTTTTGTAAGCTTTCCTTATGTAAGCTTTCAAAGCCAGTGGCTCCTTCTTACAGAAGGATTGAAGGGGAAGGAAGAGGGGTGAAGGAAAAGGAATTTGGGAGGCTGAGAAAGAGACATAGAGCTCGGCAAAGTCACCCAGCACACCACATCAGGGGAAATTTACCAGACAGGATGAGAAGGAAAGACTGATTGTTGGGTACTGCACTGGACAAGATTTGAAAACCTGATAAGTTAAATGCAGAAGATGCAGTAATATGCAAGACAGAGATTACTTCTAAAACATCGTGCATGAATTAATAAGTGTGAAAAGCCAAGTACATTGTATGTAACAGAGATGGGAGAATGTCAGCAAAAAATAGACAGATCAGAAAATGGAAGATGCAGAAAACTAAAACAGAGTGAAGAAAGAAATAGTGGTGTGAAGAAACACTGAGACAGAAGAAATTAACGTAAATTAAGGCCAGGTGGGTGTTGGGAACCAAAGACGTGTTCTAGTGCTAGTTCCCACACGAGGTTTTCTGAAAAACTGGTAATTTGAGGGGAGAATCCAGATGGCGCGTGTGGTGAAACGAGCACTGAAGTTATGACTTTCATGTTGTGGAGCATGGTCTATGTATTGCCAGTATACACCCTCAGCATATAGTCATTCATCCTAACTGATAACTCTGTTGTAATCATGGCAGTGTAAAATTCCTAACACTGTTTACATAACATCTGATATATGACATATGTCACTTCTCAGTTGGCTCTCCCTTTGATAGTATATGTTTCACCAGTTACAGGGCTGGTATAGGAGGTGGTAGTAGAGTGCATAGAGCAAGTCTCACAGCAGGGACGATCATTGGGGTAGGAGCGATAGAAGAGGCAGATGGGTGCAGAAGGAGCATAGGGTTTGACAAGGATGTTGCATAGATTGGGAGGATGACAAAAATCTACTCTAGATGTGGTGGGTAAAATCTCAGACAGAATGGATCTCATTTCAGAGCATGAATTTAGGATTTCATGGCCTTTTCAAAGTAGCTGATCAGTGCATTCAAGACCAGGAAATAGTGAGTGACAAGTGGTGTGCTCCAAAGTAGTTTCTTGGAGGGATCAGGAGTATCAGGATTGGATGTGAAGGCCCAGGAAATCTATTTTGAACCGGGCTGGTGGGGTAATTGTACTCTGTGAATGCTAAGGTGAGAATGGTGGTGTATTGCTGTAAAGAGTTTGCATCCAAACCATCTTTCCCATGATGACATTAGATTTTTTGCTGCGGTCCTTGTTTTTATCGTTTTTTACATTTTAATCAGTGGGATAGTTAACTTACCCTTATTTTCGATTATCTATTATAAAACATAATGAAATTTACTAGATTAGAGATAGCTATGGTCATTTACTGTCTCACACTGCCACATTTTTTTTGTTTTTATTTGTAGTTTATTTCGTGTTAAAATATGTTTTCTAACTCTCAGAATTAATATTCTGGGTCATAACTCAATATATATTACGTTAATAAAATTTTTGAAGCTGTATTTTCAAATTGCTGTTCAAGCACTATCTGTGGACACTTCCTTCTTAGAAATTGCTTATGGTGTATGGAAGCTATTATTTTTAGAGTTAATAGATATATTAAAATCTTAAGATCTTCAATATCTTGAGCACTATTCTGTCTGTTGAGTGGGCGTTTAGATGAACTTTCTCATCTAATTTTTATCTTTCATGTGGTGTCATTGCCTATTTTGTAACTTTATTAATTTGGATTGTGCATTGTGGCCATGCAGTGATTTTGTGCTCTCTGACTCTGTCACATGCTGGCACGTAACACCACAAGTGGGCAGCTATGGCCAAGGCCCCAGGGATAAACCCACTTACAGTAACTTCTGCCTGCTGCTTTTCTATTTGACATCTTAGTTTGTGGATTCTCGTTCCACCAGTTGTAGTGGTTGAAGCGTCATCTGGTAGGTTAGCAGAGAGCTCCATTCATTACCTTAATGGAAGTTATGCTCATCTGTGCCAGGACCGGCCTGTGCCAAGCCACCTGACAAACTGATATGTGTTTAGCTGTACCTGTCTGTAACACCTCAGAAAATTCTCACTCAAAGGCCAAATAAACATTCAAAAAACCTTCTTTCAGCAAAGCCATGGCTGACCACCTGTCATAACCTCATAAAAACATTCTTACGTATTCTGTCTGTATGAATATTTCAACTGTTTATTTTTATTGTACTCATATTATGGTGAAAAATTCTATATCATTGTGAGGTTATTCCTAGTGAAGGAGTCACTGGATAAACAACTAAGCACATGAATAAATTAAGTTCTGTTAATTCCATCAGGTTACATTTTCTGTGTTTACAAAATAAAATATCTTATTTAAACCACTGCATTTTTGCAGCTTTATCTAACATACCAAAGTCATAGAGTGCAATGTCCATTGCTATTGTTAACTTCCAGAATATATAACAGATGTCATAAACCAACCTGTTAAATGACTTTATACATAGAGGATATTTTAAATTGCTCCCATTACATTTGGCAGTAAAATAAATAAATGCTGCATTGTAGTGCCTTGAGAATTTTGGTGTAAATTCTAGAGACACTCAGCTTTCCACAGTCTCGAACACCTGATATTTTAAGTACTAGGGTGAGAGAGTGGAGATGTGTCTACTTCGTCGTCGGTTTCTGTGTGTGCAGGATGGATGTGTATCAGGAGAATATAGCAATAGTGACAGTCGATCAACACGGACAAGTGTTTGCAGCGCACGCCTGAGAAGCTGTATGTCCAGTACAAGGAGCAGGCATGCTCTATTCCTTGATGGTGTAATGACTGTTTTGTTGTGAACAAATGAATTATATATTGAACTAAAGACTTTAACATTTGACTTTAGGGTGTTGGACTTGTGAGAAGCAAGAACTGGTGTTGTAGTGGTTATTAAATCAAACATATTATAATTGTATTTGTTAGTTTATAATGGTCCAAGATGGGGCTGAATAGCGAGAGTTGAATGTTTGTGTGAAACTTGTGAAGTTGTTTTATTGTGGAGATGAAAATATAACAGAGTTCAACAAAACTATACTGGCAGTACAGAATCATTTCGAGAATAGAAAAGAAGTCTATTTTGGAATTCCTTTAACCAGCTTGAAACTTCGGAGAAGAAGAGTTTGTGAAGATCGATGCAGCTGTCTGACCCGAGAAGAAGATCAGCTGCACACAATACGTGAGTCACTACGAGAGACATGTGAGTCTTGCACCCCAGTACCATACTGTCTCAAGTCATCCGAAGAGCATTACAACGTGGTGACCTACATGACAGGACCTGAAGAATATGGGAATTTGAAGACAGAAACGGAAAGAAGATATTAGGCGTTGCCATATTAACCAAGCCTAACAACATCCAAGAACTGTTTCCAGTAATCATGTTGAGTCCAATGCACAAATGGAAGAAAGTTGCAAGTGCAGTGCTGTAAAAGATGTGAAAAGTAAGAGAGAGAACTGGAGAGAAGACCCTAACTTTTCAACTAAGATGTTCCGGTGTACCTATGCTGACTGCACCAGCTGGTGCTCACCATTGCTGATTCCGCATCTGCTCACCGATGCTGACACTGAAACCAACATCTGATGCTGCTGGCACCAGTGCTGTCCACTGGCACTGATTATACATTTGCGCACCAACATAGCTGGAACTGTATGCCGGGTGAGCGAGAAACAATAATTGTTTGGTAAAGTTGAAGGAACTGGGCATGATAATCTGTTAGTGTAGTTATTGTATTCAGTGGTGAATTTTCTTTAGATGATTACTAGGTCCCAATCCATAATATTATGGCTCAAGAACAGCAACAAACTTCAGAACCAACTACGGCCATTAAGGTGAATAGTGAAATGCCAGAATTGTATGAATTAGTGAATTTAATTAAAGCCCAGCAGGCAGATTCAGCAGCTGTAAATGCTCAAATTGCTTCCTTAAGAACAGAGTTAAATACTGAAAATGCTTCCTTTAGACAAGAACTAAATGCTAGATTAGATGACCAAAGTGCTAAATTAGGTAACCTGAGAACAGAGTTAAATGATCAAAATGCTGCCTTGAGTGATGAACTGAGTGCGAATTTAAGTAAAAACTAGAAGCACAAAGTGTAGCTTTAAGTGAAAAATTAAATGCTCAGAATGAAGCTGTAAGGAGGAAATAGGTTTAGTACATTTTAGTAGTGGGAAAATAGCAGGAAAGTTAAAGGGGGGAGGTACTGTCATGAGTGATAAAATACCAGTGGTCATAGGGTTCAGAAAAGACCCTTTTTTAGGGTAGTGAGGACAGAAAGAAACCAAATTTTAAGAGAGGTTAGGACTGGGACAAACCTTCAGTTTGAGACAGAAACCAAAAAACATAATTCTACCTTATTACATCAGCATAAACTGCCATTGGTTAAGAATTTTCAACAGTCAGCAGATATTTTAACTCTACCCAAATTTAACTCAGTCAACGTGAAATGTCAGCTATCTTTATTGCATCAAAATATTCGAGGACTGAGAAATAAAATTAATGAATTAATTATCTGCATAGATGAATTAGAGTCTTCAAACCCAGCTGACATAATCTGCCTCTCTGAACATCATGTGACCACTGGTATAGAACTTTTAAGTGTTACAGGGTTTAGGTTAGCATCTCACTTTTGTAGATCAGAAATGGAGAAAGGAGGAGTTGCCACATTCATCACGAACAGTCATAAATTTAAGAACATAGACATTCATAAATTTTGCCTAGAATAGCATGTGGAAGCATGTGCAACAGAATTTCACAAAAAATCTTTCATAATATTAAGTGTATGTCGAGCACCTGCAGGTAACTTTAATCTGTTCGTAAACCACCTTGAAGCTGTACTGGCCCATTTAACAACCAAAAACAAAGAAATAGTGGTTGCTGGTGATTTCAATGTAGATTTCCTTAAAGACTCTCTCAATAAGAACTTATTTGAGTTAGTAACACTATTATTCAACTTAATTCCCACTGTAAAGTTCCCCACTAGGGTAGCCAATTGCTCACAAACAGCCATTTATAATATCTTTATAGAAAAGTCCAATGAACAAAATTATATTACAAAACCAATAGTCAATGGCCTCTCAGATCATGACATGCAGTTTCTTCTGTTAAATGTTAACACTGAACAGGATATAAAACCTGTTAAATCTGAGCTCAAGAGGGTAATCAATAAGCCAAAAATTGATTATTTTAGGACACTCCTCAGAGACATTCACTGGACTGATGTTTACAGTGCTCATGGCATGAATGAAAACTATAACACGTTTGCTAATAAAATGCTTACCTTATTCAAACACTGTTTTCCCCAAAAACCTACCAAGGTTAGAGCAAAGTCTACAAAGAAGCCATGGATTACTCAAGGAATAGGGGTATCTTGTAAAAGAAAAAGAAAACTGTATATGTTAATCCGAAACAGTTCCGATGTTGATGCTATAGCACATTACAATAAATACTAGAAAATATTAAAGACTGTAATACAGACATCAAAGCAAATATATTACAAGGAAATGATAGTCATATCAGATAACAAAATAAAGACAATATGGGATATAGTGAAGGAGGAGACCGGTAGAACCAGACATGAAGAGGGACAAATAGCATTAAGAGTAAATGATACATTGGTGACAGATGTGTACAGTGTTGCAGAACTTTTTAACAAACATTTTATATCTTTCACTGAAAAGATGGGGTTTTAAGGTTTGGTAGGTGCTACTATGGAATACCTCAGACCAGACATTTCAAGTAACTTCCATAATATGAACTTGACCCTCACTACCCCAGCAGAAATAAAGTCCATCATAAAGTCTTTAAAATCAAAAACATCTAGTGGGTATGATGAAATATCAACAAAGCTAATTGAAGAATGTGATTCTGAGTTAAGTAACATTTTAAGCTATCTGTGCAACCAGTCGTTTATCAGTGGAATATTTCCTGCATTGTTAAAATATGCAGAAGTTAAGCCACTGTTTAAGAAGGGAAATAAAGAAATAGCATCAAATTTCCATCCAATTTCACTGTCGCTATCATTCTCAAAAATTGTAGAAAAAGTAATGTACAATTGGCTTTATAACCATCTTATCTCAAATAACATACTGTCAAAGTCACAGTTCGGATTTCTAAAGGGTTCTGATATTGAGAAGGCTATCTACACTTGCTTAATTCATTAGATAAAAAACTGCAGGCAACTGGTATATTTTGTGACCTGTCAAAAGCATTTGGCTGTGTAAATCACAATATACTTTTAAGTAAATTAGAATATTATAGTGTAACGGGAAATGCTGCAAAATGGTTCAAATTTTATATCTCTGTCAGGAAACAAAGGGTGTTATTAGGAAAGAGACATGAGTCAAGCTATCGGGCATCATCCAACTGGGAACTAATTACATGTGGGGTCCCACAAGGTTCCATTTTAGGTCCCTTACTTTTTCTTGTGTATATCAATGACCGTTCATCGGTAACATTACCAGATGCCAAGTTCGTTTTGTTTGCCGATGATACAAACATTGCAATAAATAGCAAATCAAGTGCAGTCTTAGAAAGATCAGCTAATAAAATATTTGTGGACATTAATCACTGGTTCCTAGCTAATTCTTTGTCACTAAACTTTGAAAAAAACACACTACATGCAGTTCAGAACTTGTAAGGGGTGTTCTGCGAGTATATGCCTAAAATATGATGACAAGCAGATATAAGAAGTGGACAGTGTTAAATTCTTGGGATTACAGCTTGTTAATAAGTTCAACTGGGAAAAGCACACTGCAGAACTGCTGAAGTGTCTTAACAAATCTCTATTTGCAATGCGACTTGTGTCCAGACATAGGGAATATAAAAATGAAAAAGCTGGAATACTACTATGCTTACTTTCATTCCATTATGTCATATGGGGTTATTTTTTGGGGTAATTCATCAAGCCAAGCTAAAGTTTTCTGCGCACAAAAACGCGCAGTAAGAGTTATATGTCGTGTGAACTCGAGAACATCCTGCAGAAGCCTGTTTAGGGAACTATGGATACTAACTACTGCTTCCCAATATATTTATTCTTTAATGAAATTTGTCATTAAAAATATATCACTTTTTCGAACCAACAGCTCAACTCATGGAATCAATACTAGAAATAAGAATAATCTTCACAAGGATTTAAAGTCACTTGTGTGTATGTGTGTAAGTACAATCTAACTTCTGCACCATTTCAGTGCAGTAATGTGTTCATTGTAAATAAATATTATAGTAGTTGTATTACATGTTTATTACCTTATAAATAAATTTAAAAAAACTTTTAAAATTTAAATTCAGTGCATTAGTAGTTGTAAAATGATTCTTTCATATAGTGTTCATTAAAAAATGATGATCATTCCACTTGGCACCTGTGGAATGGTACATTAGCTTATTTTTTTGAGTTGTAAATATTTGTCATGTATTGTTGTTTTTCTGACATGTTCTACATCCTGGAGGACCTCCTCATTACAGATCAATTGGAATGAAAGTAAATCTAATCTAATCTAGTTTTAATGCTCAGAGTGAAACCTTGAACAGTCAAGCAGCAAATTTGTTTTATTTTTAAGGACTGAATTTGATCTTTAAATGATAAGGTAGAAAATAAAAGTTACATATAAAGAGTGAACTCTCTAGTTCTTTGAATACTCACATTAATCAACTATTTATTGAATTTAACCAGAAACAGGATGAGGAACTTCAGGATTCAACAAACAAATTATAATTTGACATTGGAGATAAATGTAACAATGTAGAAATGGAAAATGTCGAAAAATTAGGATCATTTCAAAGCGTATGCAATATTACCTTCGATGTTGTAAATCAGAGGTTGCACTCCCTGAAGGATAGTATTGAGAAACAAGATAAGCTAATTCCTTTTGTCCAATCACAAATTACAGGTGTCAACACTTGAGCTGATACCATGGAAAGGAATTTTAAAGAGAAACTAGCGACATCAGATACCTTAAATATAAGCAATCTGAAGGAACAAGAAGAAGAGCTAATAGACAGAAAAGTGGCCGAGAGAGTAACCCCTAACAACGTTTCTTCAGATTTAGCTCTGGAACTTATTGATACAAAGAAAGGCATAGATAGTTTATGGAAAGAATTCAAATTTATCCAGGATAAGGTAGACATAAAAGTGCCTTCTTCTAACATGGTGTTAACCAGTGAGGCAATAACCGACCTACAATGGGGAGCAAATTCTGGACTATCCAGGCAGTTTCCAAAATTTAAGCCAGACAGGAAGTACACCCAGCTCATTTTCTTAAACGATTTAACCAAGCCTTGCCGAAAAACTGGGAAGACTCAAAAAAAGATAGAATTCGTGGTAGGGTACCCTTTAGGAGAGGCTTCAGAATGGGGCACTGTGAACATTGAGAATTTTTCATCTTGGGCCAATTTCCAGAAAAAGTTTAAGGAGAAGTATAGGTCAGCAAGTGCGCAAGAAAAATTATTATCTGATTTATGGGACCCAAACTATTATAACAGTATGTTGGGAACAATGAGAAGGTGTTTTCACTGGCGTTTGATATGGCCAAAGTACTTAGATCAACCCATGAAGGAAGAAGGATTAGTTAGGATCTTAATAAGGTGATTACCTATCTACACTAGGAAAGATATAGTATGTAGTGGATGGAAGACCATAGAAGAATTGTTATCCTTTGTAGATACACTTGATGCCCGAAAAAAAGACAGGAATGAGAACATACATCAAAGTGAAATTCAGAATTTCCAAAGATAAAACAATAGTAGTAACAGCAATTATAAGAGACATGCAGCTAATCTAGCTAGAGTATATCAGTGTAGTCGGAATAGTGATGGTGAAAGTTATAAAATAAACATACACCTTCAAATATAGGGCCAGTAATGTTGCAGGAATTTGTACCTTGTAGCAATGGAGTACAAAATGGAAATGTAATATCCCGATTTGGTAACCAGCTGGTTATTATAAACAATGAGGAAAACGTTATGCAATCTGGATTCAGAGCCGGGGCCCAAGTCATAGATATACATTAGGAGGTCTAGCTTATAATAAATATGTTAGCTTTACGCATAACATACTGACCAAAGACTGGTTGTTGGTAGAAGAACCTAG
This sequence comes from Schistocerca nitens, assembly GCF_023898315.1. Classification (NCBI taxonomy): domain Eukaryota; kingdom Metazoa; phylum Arthropoda; class Insecta; order Orthoptera; family Acrididae; genus Schistocerca; species Schistocerca nitens. Next base: position 215,638,055 of record NC_064622.1, read on the forward strand.
CTTAACTACTGTTAATCCACAACCAATTATAATTGGAAGGGTAAAAGATTTTTAGGTTAACATATTTATTGATTCTGGTAGTGAAGCGTCACTTATTTCTAATGATTTCTTTAATACATTATGAACTAAACATAACTTACCGCTATTACCTGTAACAGGAGTGTACATAGTAGGTATTACTGGGACCAAAAGTGAAGTTGTGAAACATGACATCCAGGTGAACTGCATCACTAGGAATGTCCAATTTCATCAGACACTTTTAGTAGTGGAAAATATCAATAGGAATGTGTTGTTTGGCACAGACTGCCTATCAAAATTTAACACAATACTAAATTTTTAGGAAAATTTTCTTTATTTTAGTAATGGTAACAATAAATATTGTGTAAAGCTTGTGACTGACAGCTATAGTAGTAAAGAAATAACTGAGAAGCAGCGTTTACGATTAACAGTGAGATTGAAAACTTAAGTCAGGCATCACACCGACCTGACATACAAAATAAAGTAAGTGAATCCTCAATATTAACCAACAACCAAAAATTGGATTTAGCTAAAATTCTAATGGAATATGAAATGATATTTTCTGACAGTCCACGTAGTATTAGTGCCATGTAAATTTAAGATCAAAGGTAACACTCTGTTTTTCTGTAAACCTTATCTGATACCAGTGAGCTTGAAAGAAGCAGTTAAAGAAGAAATACATAAGATGATTGACAGCAAAATAATAGAATGTAGTACAAGTGTTATGAATAACCCTTTAGTAGTGGTAAAAAAGGCTGCAGGGGGTGTGCAGTTAGTGCTAGACGCATGCACTTTGAATAAAAACATAGAGACAGAACGAGACAGTCCAAATTTGAAAAAGCACAGTATTTTAGCATGGTGGACCTGTCTGCTGGGTATTGGCAAATTCAGTTACACTCTGATTCAAAGAAGTATACAGCATTTCTATTTGATGGGAAATCATAACATTTTAAAGTGTTACTGTTTGGACTAAATATCTCGGTGTCCATTTTTATACGCGCGCTGGATGAGGTGTCAGGAAGGGAATTGTTAAGAGATTTGATAATATATGTGGACGATATCCTTATTATATCCACTACTTGGGAACAACATTATATAACCCTAAGGAAAACCCTGAGGTGGTTTAAAGAAAAAGGAGTTACACTAAAACTATCCAAGTCGCACTTTGTGAGGCAAGAGCTTAAGTTTTTAGGGCATATTGTCGGACTGCAGGGAATTAGACCAGATCCAGAACATATGAAGGCTATTAAGGAATGTCCAACTCCTAGAAACATAACAAAATTGAAGGAATTTATTGGAATGGCTGGGTATTATAGACGATATATATGAAGTCAAGAACTGAACGACCCAAGACTTTTGTGTTTATTACAGAAGGGAATACCATGAATTTGGGACCAAGAGGCCAATGATGCATTTTAAAATGTGGAAAAAGCATTAGTAGAATCACCTATATTACTCCATCTGGTTATGGGTGAACCATTTAAGATTGCAACAGACACCTCCGACTTTTTCAAGGAGAGTGGGGTCTGGAAAGCACCAGTCACAGATCTATAGCTTTTGCTAGCCGAAGTCTCAACAAACATGAGTTAAACTACACAGCAACAGAAAAAGAACTATTGGCCGTAGTATGGAGTATACAAAAATTCCAACACTAATTTGAAATGTACAGAAAGACCCGGGGTAATTTTTGTGATTAATTTTATGACAATAGAATATCTGCACAACAGGGCACAAGAAATGGCTCAAAGAATATCCGACAATATCCATCATGATTCCTACTTTACAGAAATACACTCCTGGAAATGGAAAAAAGAACACATTGACACCGGTGTGTCAGACCCACCATACTTGCTCCGGACACTGCGAGAGGGCTGTACAAGCAATGATCACACGCACGGCACAGCGGACACATCAGGAACCGCGGTGTTGGCCGTCGAATGGCGCTAGCTGCGCAGCATTTGTGCACCGCCGCCGTCAGTGTCAGCCAGTTTGCCGTGGCATACGGAGCTCCATCGCAGTCTTTAACACTGGTAGCATGCCGCGACAGCGTGGACGTGAACCGTATGTGCAGTTGACGGACTTTGAGCGAGGGCATATAGTGGGCATGCGGGAGGCCGGGTGGACGTACCGCCGAATTGCTCAACACGTGGGGCGTGAGGTCTCCACAGTACATCGATGTTGTCGCCAGTGGTCGGCGGAAGGTGCACGTGCCCGTCGACCTGGGACCGGACCGCAGCGACGCACGGATGCACGCCAAGACCGTAGGATCCTACGCAGTGCCGTAGGGGACCGCACCGCCACTTCCCAGCAAATTAGGGACACTGTTGCTCCTGGGGTATCGGCGAGGACCATTCGCAACCGTCTCCATGAAGCTGGGCTACGGTCCCGCACACCGTTAGGCCGTCTTCCGCTCACGCCCCAACATCATGCAGCCCGCCTCCAGTGGTGTCGCGACAGGTGTGAATGGAGGGACGAATGGAGACGTGTCGTCTTCAGCGATGAGAGTCGCTTCTGCCTTGGTGCCAATGATGGTCGTATGCGTGTTTGGCGCCGTGCAGGTGAGCGCCACAATCAGGACTGCATGCAACCGAGGCACACAGGGCCAACACCCGGCATCATGGTGTAGGGAGCGATCTCCTACACCGGCCGTACACCACTGGTGATCGTCGAGGGGACACTGAATAGTGCACGGTACATCCAAACCGTCATCGAACCCATCGTTCTACCATTCCTAGACCGGCAAGGGAACTTGCTGTTGCAACAGGACAATGCACGTCCGCATGTATCCCGTGCCACCCAACGTGCTCTAGAAGGTGTAAGTCAACTACCCTGGCCAGCAAGATCTCCGGATCTGTCCCCCATTGAGCATGTCTGGGACTGGATGAAGCGTCGTCTCACGCGGTCTGCATGTCCAGCACGAACGCTGGTCCAGCTGAGGCGCCAGGTGGAAATGGCATGGCAAGCCGTTCCACAGGACTACATCCAGCATCTCTACGATCGTCTCCATGGGAGAATAGCAGCCTGCATTGCTGCGAAAGGTGGATATACACTGTACTAGTGCCGACATTGTGCATGCTCTGTTGCCTGTGTCTATGTGCCTGTGGATCTGTCAGTGTGATCATGTGATGTATCTGACCCCAGGAAAGTGTCAATAAAGTTTCCCCTTCCTGGGACAATGAATTCACGGTGTTCTTATTTCAGTTTCCAGGAGTGTATATGCTATGTGTAATAGAAAATCTTTACCTCCTAATCAAGCAGAGAAATGGAAAATTATAGGGCAAAATCTGTTTCGGAGAGACAGTGTAACATCTCAACGGTGGCGTTTATGCATCCTGAAGTTAATGGATGACAAAATTGTGTGGTATGTCCATACAGGGCATGGACACTTCAGAATAAAAAAAAGTGTATAACCCACATGAACAAGTCCTATTATTTTAAAAAGTTGGGACATAAGGTATCATCTTTAATTAGATCTTGTGAAACCTGTCAGAAAGTAAAAGAGAGTAACACTCATGTTAGTTACAAAATGTATCCAATCATCCTTAAGGCATTACAAGATCTTACAGCAGTGGACTTCTTTGGACCAATTCCAAAAGGAAAGGGAGGAGTGGCATACATTTTTGTTCTCATAGAGTGTTGGTCTAAGTATGTTAAGTTGTATCCTATTAAGAAAGCAAATACACCAACACTGATACACTGTCTGCAACAATACTTTATCGAGGTGGGCAAACCAAAATGATTCCTCTACGATAATGGACCACAGTTTGTTAGTAAGGACTTTGAAGAATTCTTAGCATGGGAAGATATTCGTCAGGTATTAATCTCCAACTATAATCTGTCTTTTAACCTGTGTGAAAGGGTTATGAAAAAAATTGGGAAATTATGTCGTACATACTGCCATGTAAGACATACGTCATGGGCAATGAAAGTTAAAGACTTTGAGCTTATTTTAAGTGAATTAAACATTTATCAACTGGATTAATTCCTTTGGAAGTAATAGGTAAACCCTTTGTGGGAGAACTCCTTATTAAATATTTTACTTGGCTGGAACAACCTACTGTTGATTACCAACTTAATCAACAACAGTTTCTAAGAACTTAGTTGAAAGAGCACAACAAGAAGTGAGTAAATATAATGAGAAGGCTGTCGAACCTAAGTATAATGTTAATGACATAGTCTTAGTAAAACAGCATCTCTAGAGCTCTGCTCTGAAGAAAGAAACAAATACATTTTTTCAAAAGTATGAGGGAGAGTGCAAACAGTGGTACATCCCAAAGCCTTGGTTTTAGTGGATCCTCTAACAGGATCAGAAAAAGGAAAATACAGTGTAAAAGATATGAAGTTGTGTATCTCCCAGGGACGTTAATGTTCTGTGTTAACGGGTGGAGTGACGACTGCCGGCTCCCGAGTTGTTTTCGGTGTTCCTTCTGAGGTTAGTTTTCCTGCACCAAATTACCTTCAATTCTTCAACTATCCTGTAATCTATTCTCGAATTCTTAAACTATCCTATAATTTTAGTATATAGGAAACCGGATGTGACTACAAGATTAGGATCAATTTAAGAGAATCACAGATGAACCTCTAGACATAAATGAAACATATAAAATATTTGAGTGAAAAGTATATCATCATGATACTATTCAAACAAAGTAATATCTAGACTTCAGAAACTGAAGAGAGTACTTTATGTGTATATGAAATATAGTGTAAAGTGAATGACTAAACAAATATAATATCATAGTGTATAATTTTCTATCTCTATAGAATATCTTATACCTTTTGTGAGATGTAATGTAAAGGGGAAGGTTTGTGTCACTTTTGGAAGGGGTGGGTAGTGTAAGTACAAGCATGACTAACAGTAATTACCTTTCAGACAACCCTCGCTGACAAGTGTAACTGATTCGTCACCGTTTGCCGTTCAATAGATGTTGCTAAGATTTTTCTTCAGGGGCTTCAAAGGTGAAGGTGAGAATGTCCGTTCTGTAGGAGATGTTTAACATCATACTTCCTCCGGCTTCTCACTCAACCACTGGCAATGTAGGGATCCTGGGGAAGGGGGCTGGGAAGGATTTCCTGTCTTTGGGGCTATCTTCTTTCACTTCTTTGATCTTAACAACTGTCTCTACTTTTTCCTTTTTTACTTCTCTGTTGAGTACCTATCTATCTTTCCCTCTTTCCATATGCATATACTTCTATTGCTGAAGTCCTTCTCAATTTTCGTGGTTCAATATAACCTTCAACTTATTTCACATAAGTTGGCCGAAGAATCAGGATACACAAACAGACATCTACATACACACAAAGATATACTTAAACACAAACAGAAGAATTATGAATTAGAAACCAGAAGTAATGCCAGAACTGCCAAGGGAGGTAGGGGAATAAAGATATATGTACATCTGAGTCGATGCACATATTACATTGTTGATACGTGATGGTTCTGTATCTTTCTTTTTTTTTCTCAAATATATATTTACATGTGCCATGCTAGTCCTTTGAGAAAAGGCATAGTATCTACTGGGAGTTAGTAAATACAGATGGACATAGCATCTACTATGTTTAGGCATGACATCTGTTTATATGACAGAAGTGAGGAGTGAAAGAGGATTCTAGGGTATTAGATTAAGTACTAGAAAGTGGAACAGAAATATAGAGTAGATTAGTAATTTTACCAGAGAATATTTAAGAATAGTATACATAAACATGTATGCTTGGGCAAATGAACCAGGAGGCCTACTCAAGAAGGATACAGAGGGCGCACCCGACATTTATTGGATGAGGGAAAGGGCAGATAGGAAGAGCTACGAAAGGCTGACTTATACTGCGCGGACAGGGGCACCAAGAAGGGGACTGGCCTTGTACTATAGGAGGATAGAAATGAGAAAGGAGCGTACCTGCCAAAACAGAAACAGAAAGGGTACTCCTAGGACCAACCCATGTAAGATATAGGTACTATTCCTAAAGGGAAAAAGGGCACTATTGTGACAGAAGTCACAAGTTTAAAGGGATGAGTCTGGTAAGTTTGAGTTCTATGTATAAATAGCCTTATTAAGTTTCAGGTTTACAAATGTCCAAGAAGGCAAAACTTTTATTCTACCCAGAGTTCCTCCAGATTACAATAAGTAATGATTCAGTAAACACTTAACAAGAAGTAGCACGGGAAGTAAGAACAAAGTAGCAGAATATTTATGAGTTATGTACACCTGTAATTTACAATTGGAAGAGAAATAGGAAACAGAGCCAACTCCAACATGGATTGAAAGGGCCATGTATTATAATTGTGGTAAAATATGCACAGTTATTAGTAGAAAGAGAGGCATTGTTAAAAGATAAAGAATTATCTTGTGTAATTGTACATAAATATGTATAAAATATCGCATGTTTGTGCCAAGGGGAGGGATATGTAGTGCTTTGAGAATTTCGGTGTAAATTCTAGAAACACTCGGCTTTCCACCGTCTCTAACACCCACCGAATATTGTAAGTAAGAGGGTGAGAGAGTGGAGATGTGTCTACATCGCTGTTGGTTTCTGTGTGTGCAGGATGGACGTGTATCGGGAGAATACGGCAATAGTGATGGTTGATCAGTGCGGACAAGTGTTTGCAGCACGCACCTGAGAAGCTGTATGTCCAGTACAAGGAGCAAGCATGCTCTATTCCTTAATGGTGTAATAACTATATTGTTGTGAACAAATGGCTGGCTCTGAGCACTATGCGACTCAACTTCTGAGGTCATCAGTCGCCTAGAACTTAGAACTAATTAAACCTAACTAACCTAAGGACATCACACACATCCATGCCCGAGGCAGGATTCGAACCTGCGACCGTAGCGGTCACGCGGTTCCAGACTGAAGCGCCTTTAACCGCACGGCCACACCGGCCGGCATGAACAAATGAATTATCTATTGAACTAAAGACTTTAACGTTTTACTTTCGGGTGTTGGACTTGTGAGAAGCGAGAACTGATGTTATATTGGTTATAAAACCAAACATATTATAATTGTATTTGTTAGTATCTAGTGGTCCAAGATGGGGCTGACTAGCGAGAGTTGAATGTTTGTGTGAAACTTGTGAAGTAGTTTTATTGTGGAGATGAAAATACAACAGAGTTGAACAAAAGTATCCTGAGAGTACAGAATTATTTCAAGAGTAGAAAAGAAGTCTATTTTGAAATTCCTTTAACGAGCTAGAGTCTTTGGAGAAGAAGAGTTTGTGAAGATCGATGCAGCCGTCTGACCTGAGAAGAAGATCAGCTGCACACAGTACGTGAGTCAACTGTGAAAGACGTGTGAGTCTTGCACCCCAGTACCATACTGCCTCATGTCATCCGAAGACCATTAGAGCATGACTCACACATATATGCAGACCTTAAAGAGCTGAAAACAAGGTACAAAATATTGATTGTGGAGTTTTGTCTGAGGAAATAATTTGGACAGATTTCTTTACGTACCCACACTGCAACAGGGGTCACCAAAATAAACTTCCAGAATTCTGTGTGCTTTATTTTTCCTAATCAAAAGCATATTCTTATATTTCTGGCTTATTTGATTGTGTAACTCATTAGTTCAAGCATATGCTTTTTTTGGTGACTTGTAAGTCAGGTCTTACTGATAAGTATGAGTAGAGCATAATATTAAGTTCGTGTTATTGTAAGTAGTCTAATGGAAATGTTTCATGAAATTAATGAATTCAACTGTATTTTTAAAGAGAATACCAAAGTCAGTGTTGATTGGACAGGGTTTTACTATTCTGTTACTGTATTTAAAGTGTCTAATTAAATTGGAATGAACAGTACCTCGCTTCTTGTGAAAACAGATGTATTAAATGTGCAACTTTATTTTTATGGGTAATGTTAATTTTTCTTTCTCAGTCAAAAATCCGTGAACTGGAAAAGAAAACAGAGCTTCAGAATGTCCGCCATGAAGAGCTTCTCCTTGAAATGGCAAGCATCAAACGATCAGCACAAAGTGCTAACACAGCACTGGCAGCAGCTGCTGCTGCTGCCTCTGTCAACCACAACTCTCCTGAGTCAGGGCATTCAACACCAGGTACAATTTAAAACATAATAATAATAATAATAATAATAATAATAATAATAATAGAGTGCAATTCAATGATGGCCCCTGGATGTCCCACTCTGCACAATTTACAAGTAAAATTATAACTTGAAAAGTTCACATATTGGATATGTGGGATGGTCAAAAGAAAAGAGTCCCCATGTCTTATAAACAACATGCAGACAGTTCACCTGTTTATTGTAAGTAGCAACTTATTATCATGAAAAACAAAGTACTGAACATTCAATAGATCTGTAATTCAAAGGAGGTGTTGAAAATGTTCACGATAAACTTCGATACAGAACTCAGCATGTCTCAACATGTTTTTGGAAACTTTTGCAAATTCATTTGGTAGGATTTCCACAGTTGCATTGTGAATGCTTTTTTTCAACTCTTCAATTGCATGTGGGTTGTGACTGTAGACTTAATCCTTTAAATTACCTTACAAATAAAAATCACAGGTAGACGGATCAGGCACTCTGGGAGACCATAAACCTGTGGAAACAATATGTTCTTTTCCTAAATCTTCATAGACATGTGATATTGAAAACTGTGAAGTAACAACAAACATTTTGTTCACCTGAAAAAGTCATTTTGCAGAACTGTATTCACAAGAAGTTTCAAACTGCAATGCAGCACTGATCACTAAATCATTGCTTGACATCACGTGATTCCCCTTGAGCACTGCCCTAGCATTAAGAAATAACCACACTGAGATAGCTGCAAATATCCCATTCAGTAGTTTATCACGGGACCTCTTTTTTTTTTATCTTGGCCATACCTTACTACCTCTGGTGGTAGCACAGGTGAGAAATCCAACATTGCATGTTCTGATGTATTGGGACCTTGGATTCTAGGGATTTATAACATTTGTTGTGAAGAAGAAATGAGATTTACTGAAATCCCTTCCAAGTTAAAGCTCAATAAGAAATACTATTTTCTAACTTTGAAAGTAGTTTAGTTTATCTCCAGAAAACTGAGAGAAGAAGGAATTGGAATTACAGCTATAGAAAATTAGGTCACAAATTATATCATTGCAGGAAATAGGATCCTTTGATGAGACTATAGTTGATACAGAACATTACAGTATTAATTGAGGGAAGACAGCACTGAGAATAATGGGAAACATCTCATTGACTGGAATAGCATTTTAAGTAAACAAAAATTCATACTTAATTATCAGAGTTTAAGTCAAAATCAGAAATAATGCCCATGTTAACAGTGAAGTGCAATAATAAAAGCTAGATGCTCATAAATTGCCATGCATCTGTGAATGGAGGTAACAAGAAATTTGCAGGTTGTAAATCAATTTTGGAATCTTTTAATAACTGAAATTTTCAACACACACACTAAAGGCAAGTTAAGATACTTCTTAGTGATGTCAAGGGGAAAATTGGAAAGGAAAAGAAATTTAAGAATATTGTAGGAGAACAAACATAAACGGTGGAATACTTATTGATCACAATGGGGAACATGTTCCAGTTAAAACTGATGCCCATACATTTTTGCAAATTACCAAGTAAAGCCAAAACTTTAATATCACCAAATCCAAATCTTGGAGATTTTCAGCTTTATCACATAACCATATATAAAAGAAATATGAGGAAAATTATGAATGCTAAAAAGATCATAAATGGAGAGTGTGATTCAGGTCATTATATCTCTAAGGTTAAAATCCAATTTCTCCCATACAAAACATAAAATAACAGCCAGGAAATAAGCAGATACAACTCCAGCAGAGACAATATTACAATAGAAAATATTGAAAAATTTAGAGAAGGCATCAATGTGACTGAAAATGGCAGATGTCATGAGCTCCAGGCACAAATTACTAAAGAACAGGGAAAATGTAGATGTAGAAAACGTGAGTTGACCAAGGGTAAAGAAAAGACATGATGGACTGAGGAGTGTGAAAAAACACTAGAACAAATAGCTTGTGAGTTACTTGGCATCAAGAAATAATTTCAATATACATTGTGGACATGATGTTTGGTTAGTATGGAACTTAATTGCACACCAAATTATAACCAGTGCAAATACAAAGACTAATGAACAAACCTTTATATTGATAATAAATACTCCCTGCCAAAGCAGTAATTCACCTTTTGTCTGTTATGCTGGCTGCTTGCACAGTAACTTTTGTCACCCCACCAGATCCCACCCTACCACCCACCACCTCTACCCTTTCTAAAGCTGGAAGCTGGGTGCTCCAGGAATATTGAGGTACTGGTGCTTAACATTTCAACCAGCCCTTGTGGTGATTGGCTGGGGGAGGGGAGGAGGAGGTCGGAGGGCGTCGTGGCAACAGCTGGCAGAATAGTGTGGAACTTTTGAGTCTCCAAGGAGGCTACAGTGTTGCTTGATGTTGTAGGCTCAGTGCAGGCTGGCTGGAAACAGACAGAACAGAATATGGCTGGTGTAACAGTGGGTGCACAGTATCGTCTCTGAGTCAGACGGGTAATGCTGCAAGCAGATCTCTTATGGATAAAAACCTTTCTCTCTCTGTGTCTATCAGGTTGGCCTGCATGCAAACCTCACCATGCCTGGCATGCAAATGTCTTATCTGGGTTGTGAACTGTTGAGTGAACTCTGTCACTGAATCTGGAGCAGTCTGCCAAAGTGATACTGGTACAATGAGTTCACCTGGCATACATAACTTGTCACTGTGGACCAATTGGGCTGGTGAACATTGCAGATCCTCCTTTTCTGGTGAGCACAGGCCTTACAATATCAGCAGCAAGACATCTTTCCATGTTGATGAGTAACACATCACCACTGATTTTAGCTTTTGATGCATCCTCTCCACTACTCTAATGTTGACGGGATGGTAGATAGTGATGCGTAGATGGTTTTAGCTGTGTAGGTAAAGAAGCTTGTTAAATGGCTGCACCTCAAACTGACATCCACAGTCAGTTGTGTTTCAATATATATGGGTGCCATTCAGCACGAGGTCCTTCGCGGCCAGTATTTCTGTTTCACATATCTCAGTTTGGCAGACAATTCATGGACAGTTGAACTGGTTTTCCATTTTCTCTCTGAAAGTGGTTTTCGTTTTCAGATATAAGGTTTTTAGCTGCCTTTGGGGCAGGAATTCGGTGGTTGAGGTTGGGGTTGGGGAATGGGGCATAGGGCATCTTCCGCTGCCTGCTAGGTCTGGGGGACCTCCCACCCAGCCTCCTTGACCATCTCACTCTTTTATCGCTGTCTTACACTGTTTTACTTGATTTTAGATGCAGTTTGCCTCCTTTTCTGCCACATACTATTTTATATTTTAGAGATTTCATTCTATTGAATAGTGGATGCTCTGCAATGCCTTTACAACACTGGAGCAGGGATGGAATAGCTGTGGGTGGACAATTCCCATCACATGCAGAGCTCTGGAGACATCCACTTGCTGCCTACTTATTTCTTTCCCCTGGTTTTCATTATTGACAGTCCAACTAGCGTCCATTACATTTTTAGTCTTTTCACTTTTACTGTTCTACATCTCCAAAATAGAAGACATCCAGCTCTGTAACTGTCTTCACCCTTCATCTGGATAATGGGAATCAGATGCAGGGTAGAACTTTCCTCGTCATCTGCTCTGACCTACAAACCCGTTTGATCCGTACACTTCTCCATAAAATCTTTCTCAGCTCTTGCATCAGCACTGTCTTTCTTACCTTGATCTTACCACTCCTATATACTTTCTTTATCATAACACATACTTCATGGATGTCACTAATTATGGATGTACTACCACTGGATTGAGGGACTAATGACCTACTATTAGTTCCCTTAACCCCCAATCAAACAAACAACCTTCTGACTTCTGAAATTTTCCCGGCGTATTTCTTCTTCTAATAAATTCCGGGTATGCAGCTGGATCCCGTCGACATTCTGCCACTATATTTCAGCCCAGAGATGTCCTGCCATCATCAGGTGAGTACACAACTACTGAAGAGCCCAAGTGCAGTCACGGTATTTATGCCGAATCTCACTCATGCAAAATGTACTGGCATCCTACAGTGCATGTCAGGTGTTGACAGGCGCGGCATAGCTGAGTTGTACGTGCTGCCCTCAGTGGTGAAAGTAAAAGATCATCTAGTCATTGAGTATTGAATGACGCTGTCGATTTCACTGTGATTGTATAATTTTAATAACAGGATTCCAATTTTTATCCAGTTGAAATCCATTGTCACGATTTATAAGATTATCGACAAGACGTATTTCCACTGATTCTTTGATTACGGAATCCCAAAATCCAGAAACCAGAGCTAAAAATTTTGTTCCTTTGTATTCCATTGAATGTCCCAAAGAAATACAGTGCTCTGCTACTGCCGATTTTGACAGTTGCCGCAGACGGGTGTATCTTTCATGTTCTGTACATCGTTCTTGGACAGTTCTTGTTGTCTGCCCAATATATGCAGAGCCACATTCACAGGGAATTTTGTAGACGCCTGCTTTCTTCAGTTGTAAATCATCTTTAACGGATCCAACCAGGGCCCAGTTCTTTGCTGGTGGATGGAAGATAACCTTGATTTTATTTTTCTTCAGTAATCAGCCTATTTTCGACGACACATTCCCAGCGTATGGAAGGAATGCAGTTGATTGAAAGTCATCATCAGCATTCTAAGTGAATTGCTTCTTGTTATGACAGTTGCGCATGGCCTTCCTTATTTGGCCTGAAGTGTAGCCATTCTCTTTAAAAACCTTCTCCAAGTGTTCTAATTCTGCATGGAGGTTTTCAACATCTGATATTACATGTGCTCGATGTATTGAGGTACTGAAAACACAGGCTGTTTGTGCTGGGTGAAGGCAGCTTGACGCCTGTTGATACAGATCTGTGTGAGTCAGTTTCCTGTACACAGAATGTCCTAATGGCCCACCATTTTTACGGCATACTAACATGTCTAGAAATGGTAAAGTGCCATCTTTTTCAATCTCCATCATGAATTTGATATTCTCATGTAATGAGTATAAGTGATGAAAGAATTTCTCCAGTTCCTGTCTGCCATGAGGCCATACAACAAAAGTATCATCTACATACTGCCAGAAGACCGTAGGCTTTAAAACTGCAGACTCAAGTGCTTTCTTCTCAAAGTCCCCCATAAAGATATTAGCTACCACAGGGGACAAAGGGCTCCCCATGGCGACACCATCTGTTTGTTCAAAGAATTCGTCATTGAATAAAAAGTACATTGAGGAGAGTATATGTTCAAACAAGGCCATCATTCCTGCACTGAATAAGTTACCAATAAGATGTAACGATTCCATTAAAGGCACTTTGGTAAAAAGTGAGACCACATCGAAGCTGACTAATAAATCCGAGCTGCTAAGCTTAACTTCCTTCAAGCGACTGACAAAATCCTCAGAATTACGTATATGGTGGCAACACTTACCCAAATATGGCTTTACTATGGAGGCCAGATATTTTGCTTCAGTGTGGTCTCACTTTTTACCAAAGTGCCTCTAATGGAATCGTTACATCTTATTGGCAACTTATTCAGTGCAGAAATGATGGCGTTGTTTGAACATATACTCTCCTCAATGTACTTTTTATTCAATGAATAATTCTTTGAACAAACAGACGATTTACAACTGAAGAAAGCAGGCGTCTACAAAATTCCCTGTGAATGTGGCTCTGCATATATTGGGCAGACAACAAGAACTGTCCAAGAACGATGTACAGAACATGAAAGATACACCCGTCTGCGGCAACTGTCAAAATCGGCAGTAGCAGAGCACTGTATTTCTTTGGGACATTCAATGGAATACAAAGGAACAAAAATTTTAGCTCTGGTTTCTGGATTTTGGGATTCCGTAATCAAAGAATCAGTGGAAATACGTCTTGTCGATAATCTTATAAATCGTGACAATGGATTTCAACTGGATAAAAATTGGAATCCTGTTATTAAAATTACACAATCACAGCGGAATCAACAGCGTCATTTGATACTCAATGACTAGATGATCTTTTACTGTCACCACTGAGGGCAGCACGTACAACTCAGCTATGCCGCGCCTGTCAACATCTGACGCATGCGCTGTAGGATGCCAGTACATTTCGCATGCGCGAGATTCGGCATAAATACCGTGACAGCACCTGGGCTCTTCAGTAGTTGTGTACTCACCTGATGATGGCCGGACGTCTCTGGGCCGAAATATCATGGCAGAATGTCGACGGGATCCGGTTGCATACCCAGAAATTATTAGGAAAACAACCTTCTGTTTTCCTCTGTCCAGGTGATCTTGATCCTTATACTCTGGTTTTCCTGGAATATCTTGAATGTATCAGGCTTCTTTTAGAATACTTCTATAACCCAGATAACATCAAGGAAGAAGAACCTCGTGAGACCGTATTAGAACAGAGGCATTAAGAAAAATTTTGCTATTTATCAACCAATTCTGTTTCTAAAATCTTTCTATAAAATCTTAAAGAAGAATGGTAAGAATCTGTGCCAAATGAAGAATTTTGGGCAGTCACAATTTTGATTCTAGAAGGATTTTCCATTGAAAATCCCATATAGCAATTCATTACAAAGGACAGGGATGACAAAATATCACTTCAATTTCCTGTGAGCTGTGTTAGATAGTCGAATGTTATGTAAGTGACAACTATCTTACAGAAACTGAAGTATAATGACATTGAAGGTACACTTAGTGACAGATGTGTCTCACATTCAAATAATAGGAAGTAAAGCTTAGTCTTTGGCAGATTCATATCACAGTCGACTTGATGTTGATTTATGCTAGTGTCTTCACATTCAGCATCTCCATTACTTGCACAGACTTTCTCCTAATAATGTACTGTTCACATTACTAGTTTTGCACTGTATTTATCAGCATGCATTTTTTTCTTCTTTGATGACCAGCCAAGAAATAAAAACCAGAATGATAATGGACAATTTAGTCTTAACAGGAAGAAAAATCTGATATTTGGTAAAAGGACTTACTACTAGTCAGTGGCCATCAGTTCAACTGGTATAACTTTGTAAAGCTGTTAAGCATAACATATCCATAGTTACTTTTAGATTTTTCAATTTCCTGCAGTAAAATAAAATCTCATCTTCCTTATGCCAAAATATAAGAAACCTGGTAAATAGGTAAGAGTAGTTTCTCATACTACTACAGCAAATGTATTGTACCTAGTAGAATATCATCTGGAAGTCACACAAATTGAACATGAATCTATATAGAAACAAGTTAATATCAAATAAAACTAAATCAGGCCATAGAACAAAAAGTTTGCTGTGTTGAACAGCTCTTTGAGTGTTGTAGTTCAGTAATGCTGTGGTTCAGCAATTGGCTTAGACACAAACAAGTAGTTATTACGGCAGTGAGCAGTCCCTCTGCAGGAAATGTTTTGGATTTCACTAGACAGTTAGACTTAAGAAGAATGCTTGGGAGGTCATTGTATGAGGTGATTCCAATACTGATTTTATCTTGTATGGTACTGATCGAGGCATTTAAATGTCTTCTGGTCCAGCTTTGATTTTTTCTTGAGGATAACATTCTCAATAAGGACATAGTGCCTCAGGGATTATAGTTCGTTCCTAAATCCAAATGCCTTCCATGAAATTGAGTGAGGCTCAGAATAAATTGTCTGTCTGATTATGATATGATCAAATGGCAACACTCAAGAATCCCCATCAATCACATTTAGCTAAGAAGGAAAAATTAGAATTTAGCTGATATGTACTAATGATGTTACATTACTCACAGAGAATTTACTGGATGAACACTGGGATGATGTTTGCTCAGAGCAAATAGCAAATCAGGAATTGAATTTATTCTTAAAAATATTCATACAGCAATATGAAATCGATTTTGCACTTTCCATAGTACTGGGACAGGAACTCTCCTATGAGTAAACACATGGCAAGCATGAGGCCTCCAAGCCATTGCAGTACTTCTTCCTTTCCCTTGCTGCAATGTTACTCTGAGGATATCATTTCTCAGACTTCTCCTCCAGGACAGATTCTCTGCTTACAATCTAGCTCACACATATGATGTCAGTTATGGCTATTCCCACTTTGTTCCCTTTATTTTATACCAAGTATTTCAGATAACTTAGTCCTCACATCTGACCTCTACCTATTCAAAACAGAATGTGCAGGGAAGGTCCCCCAATACCCAGCATGATATACATTCCATGTGGAGGGTCGTCAGGTACCTCTACAGTGATTGCCCGCGACGATGCAAGGATCTCACTGTTGATGCCCGACTTCCACGTAGTTCAGGCATATGTCTTCCTGGTGCATACATGACTCATTTTGTGGAGACTGCGTCTGGCTCCTTCAAGAAAATTCACCATGTGTGCTACCACCTGTCAGAGTCAGTTGCGAGAACGACCTTTCTCTGCAATCCATAAACAGTGCTGCCCTATAGCAAAATCCAGTAAATGGTCACAGATCATTCTTCATATTTTGAAGCTCATTAAAAACAGTTTGTAACTGGTGTCCAAGGTATCAACTTTTGCAACTACTTTGACTAATCTGTCAGCAATGCCTGTCATATTTACTCCCTCAGTGGCGACCTCTTGTAGCTGTACAAATAAACTTGGCCATGGGGGCTACAGACCCTCCACTTTCATGGTTCCTGCTGTACAATCTTCACAACCACTCCTCGCACTGAGATGAAGAGGCAGCTCCGTCCTCTACTGTCTATTGGTGACAGAGCTGCCTTATAGGAATCATCTCTCAAGAAATCCATAGATCAGCATCCCGACACCAATCAATGGCTGAAGAAGCCACAGACCGTGGATCCCAGGGCTTCCCCATCTCTTCTTCCATCCCTACACCCACAGTGTAGAAGCCTTCACAAGATTCTTGACAGCAAAAGTTGTGAAAGAAAAAAGGATAAATCTCAGGAGATGGCTACTCCGATGATCACAGAGGTGCCAGATCATCCATGCCATCAGACTCTTATTCAGTGTTTGTTGATCTTGTTTCATTAGTGACACACATTGATCCTAGACAGTGACTTATCCTCCCTATCCTTTCATACCTAACCAGCATACCCTCAATGTGACGACCCAACAGAACTTCAAAATTCTTGAACATGTTGTAAATTGGAATACAATTAATTTCCGTGAGACGTAAAAGCTTCTGTCCACAGAGCAGCATGGATTTAGAAATCATTGCTCATGCGAAACTCAGCTATCCATGTTCTCACATGATATACTGTGAACCATAGGTGAAGGGCAACATGCAGGTTCCATATTCATAGATTTCCAGAAAGCATTTGAAATGGTGTCCCATTGGAGGCTGCTAATTTGAGGTATAAGCATAAGGAATAGTTTTCCTGATGCGTGAATGGATGGAAGACTTATTTAAGCAGTAGAGCCCAGTACATTGTCCTTGATGATGAATATTAATTAGAGCCAAACACAGTGTGATAGGACCATTCTCGTTCTCTATGTACATAAATGATTTGACAGACAGTGTGAGCAAGAATTTGTGGTTGTTTGCTGATGATGCTGTCATGTATGGGAAGGTGTCATTGTTGAGTGACTATAGGAGAATACAAGACGACTTTGGTAGAATTTCTAGTTGATATGATGAATGGCAGCTTGTTGTAAATGTAGAAAATGCAATTTAATGGTGATGAGTAGGAAAAACAATTCCTTAATGTTCAAATAAAGCCTTAGTAGTGTGCTGCTTGTCACAGTCACGTTAATTAAATATTTAGGCATAATGTTACAAAATGATTTAAAACACAATGAGTATGTAAGGCTGGTGGTATGGTAGCCGAATGGCTGACTTCAGTTTATTGAGAGAATTTTAGCAAAGTGTAGCTCATCTGTAAAGGAAACAGTTCATTGAACACTAGTGCGACCCATTCTTGAGTACTACTCAAGTGTTTGGTATTCGCACAAGGACAGGTTAAAGAGAGATATTGAAGCAATTCAGAAGTGTGCTGCTGGATTTGTTACTGGTAGATTTGATCAGTAGGCAAGTATTACGGAGATGATTCATGAACTTGAATGGGATACCCTGGAGGGAAATTAGTACTCATACAGAAGCATATAAATAGTCATTTTTTTCCTTGGAATAATTGCGAGTGGAACAGGAAAAGAAATGACTAGTAGTCATACATGGTACTCTCCACCATGCACTGTATAGCCACTTGTGGAGTACATATGTGGATGCAGATATAGGTATATGCTGCTACCATCACTTTCGCCTCCTCTCTGCCAGTTTGCACTGAAAGATTCTAGGAGACTTCTCTGACACGATCACCTGTGCCTCTGGAACTGCTATCCCCTTTTCTGCAGGCTCACTACACCACTGGCCAATGCTATCTTGGGCAAAGTCATTGCAACAGCTATTTGGGATTGTCGAGGGATCCTGCAACTTCTCAAGTGACATCATTCACAGACCTCCTTCATCACTTTTAAGTGGCTCTATGCTAAGGCTCACATATCTACAAGAGTTGACTGAAAAGTAATGCCTCCACCCTCGTAACTCTTCAACAGTTGGCAGCATTGGTATGTGGCAAGTTCTGGCTTGTTCTATAGCCTCTTCTCTACAGCTCCAGTTGCCAGGAAGCCTTAGCATTGAACGGTTGTGTCGTTACAGTGTAAAGTATGGAACCCTGCACAGACAGTCAGTCAATGCAATTTAAGCAATGGGCAGTCATTCAATTCTTGACAACAGAAGGTGTCACCCCAAAGGAGATTCATCAGGGAATGAAAGCAGTTTATGGTGATTGTGTTGATGTGAGTACTGTGTGTCATTGCGTGAGTATTTTTAAAGATGTTGAGGCAGGAACATCTGACCTGCATGACAAACAAAGAGTTGGATGCCCTTTGATAGCAACCACCAAGTTTCACAATCAAAATGTTGACAGATTGAGTCAGGAGGATCGTCGTATTACTCAGAGAGAAATTGCAAGCACAATCGGCATTTCACAAGAACGTGTGGGTCACATTATTACTTTGCTTGGTTATAGGAAGATCTGTGACCCTGGATGTTGACACCTGAAATGAAAGTGCACAGACTTGAAATTTTCCAGGAACTCCTTTCGCATTATGAGAATGAAGGTGATGCCTTTCTCTATTCAATTGTGACAGGACATGAGACATGGGTACACCATTATGACCCAGAGACGAAACATCAGTCTATGGAATATCGACACAAACTCTGCCCTCAAAAAAGAAATTTAAGACGCTGCCCTCAGCTGGAAAAATCATGGCCACAGTGTTCTGGCATGCAGATAATGTTATCCAAGTTGATTTCCTTGATCATGGAACAACAATAAATTCAGAGCATTACATCACAATGCTGCAAACTCTGAAACGATGGCTAACAGGGGTCCGAAAGGAATGGGGAAATGTTTTCCTACAAAATGACAATGCCAAACCACACACTTCATGTGCCAGCACAGCAGAACTTCAGAGACTGAATTTCACCACCATAAGGCATCCTCCATCCACTCCAGATATAGTGCCATCTGACTTCCATCTGTTCCCAATAATGAAAGACAATCTGCGGGGACATCATTATGCTTCTGATGCAGATGTTAAGAGAACTGTGAGACTGTGTTTGTGGAAACAGAGTGTTGACTTCTTCTGAGACGGCTTCAGAAAACTTATTCATCGTTGGCAAAAATGTATCCACTTAGCTGGTGATTATGTGGAAAAGTGAATATTGGTAATTAAAGATCACATTCTAAGTATTATTTCTGCATTTGATTCATTAAAATATTCCCATCCAAACAGAATTAATGAAGGTGGAGGCATTACTTTTCATTCAACCCTTGTAATTAAACACAATGGGGGAGAATCCTGGAAACACTACATCTCCTCCTTGGTAACATATGCCTTCTCATCACAGCTGTGGGCCTAACTCTGTATTGTGCTGGGCCACAAAGCTAAACAACTGCCCCAGGTTTCCTTCTTCATGGTGGTGATCTACTTTGTGACTACACTGGCATCCTTTTTTTACCCAGCTACTTTTCGAACACATTCAACACAAGTTGAAAAATTTTTTATTTGCAACAGTTAGCTGCACCTTACAGTTACTTCTCTACATATTCGACACTCCAACTGAGACATTTATTGTAGCATTGTACCACCTTTCCAATACTCTTGTCACAGAAGACACCTGCCTGTGCTTTCTGCCAATTCTCTATGCTGATCTGCAGCTAGTGTGTGCTGAAAAGTTGTCCTCAAAGCCTGTGGTTCATGTAAGCAGAGATGAAAATCAGTGAGTCATGTCTGGCCTGTATGATGGGTGATCAAAAACTTCCCACCAAAAATGCTACAGGAACTTTCTCATTGCACCTGCAATATGTGTTTGACATTCGTCAAGAAGAAGGAAGTGCATGAAATTTACATTGTATGGGCTGCATGAAATCAGGCTAAATCTCTCATCAGCACACATACTTGGTATCTTTATGTGCTCACTGTACACTCAGAACTGAAAAGAGTGACATGACACAATCAACAGGCATACTAGAGACACTGTCAGACATGATTATGCAAAGATTCATCAGATTTTCATTGTGGTTTCCATTTTGTGATCAGTCAGACCTCAGTTTCTGAATAGCCCTTGTATAATGAGCCTTTCACTGACTGGGAACTGCTTCAGGTTCTTGTCTTGGCCACAGGCTCTTATATAATGTACAATTCATAATCAGATGATACAACATCTGAATGTTCCGCAGAGGCTCCATCTACTCAGGGCCTTCAACCACATTTGAGTTGAAAGTCTTTTCCCTTCTCAGTGGCAAGATAGTAACATTGTCCCTGTCTTTAAACCAGGCCAACAGCCACTGTCCATCAACAACTACACCTCCTGATTACCATCACCAACATGGTCTCCAAACAGCTTGAAAGGATGGTAGTGTGACGACTATGCTGGATCGTCGAATCATGGGACATTTTGTTCTCCTATTAGTGTGGTTTCTTGGATCCACTCTCGACCATGCGGTTAGGTTGGCATTAGCAATCTGACAGGCTTTTTTTAAATGGCAACAGCTCATTGCAGTGTTTTTTGACCTTTTCAAGGCATAGGGCACCTCTTGGAGCCATCATGAGTGGGCCTTCCACGTCTCCGTGATGATTTTTATTTGTCAGTGTTTGAACCACCAGTTGTTTTGGGTTAGGGTTGGTACATCACTCAGGTCCCCAGGATCCTAAAGAACTTTGTCCTGCATGACTCCGTGCTCAACGTTCCACTCTTCCTCATCCTCTTCAATGATGTAGTCATCTCTGTCTTACCACTGGTCATCCCCACACTGTATATTGATGGTTTTTGCCATTGTATATCTCCTAGTGCATCCTTGGCTGAATGCCAGTTCCCAGGTGCTGTTTAAAGGGTCAATGCTTGAACAATTTCCCAAGGCTTCCAGTTCTCTCCTGCAAAAATATGAATCGTGCATTTCGGTCACCATACCACAATCCTTCCTGACTCAGAACTCAAGTTTCTGACCTGAGTTGTACTACTTGCTGAGCTGTCTTTCTCTGGGTCCAGAGTCATGTAAGCCACTTGGAAATAAATTCGACAATTGTTTGCCTAGAGAAGTAGTTGCTCATCCAATACTCACTTTGATGGTTCCAAGAGCAGATTTGCAGTTGCAAATAAGACCTCTCATCATGTGGAGGTGGAACAATGTCTAGTGGGGCTACTGCTTCGTATAATAAACTCTGCACTATCAAGGAGACTACTGCTGCATGGCACTCCTCCTTCCATTCCTCACAGAAGGAATCCACCATGCTGCGTTGGCTCCACACTGGTCATACCAGATTACCAAACATCCTTGTGGGCCATCTGTTCCTTCTGGCTTTCTATTACTAAGCAAGAGCTTCTGGGTTCTTTGCCTATAATATTGTCGTGACAAAATCACAGTCAACTACAAAGCCAAAGGCAGGGTCATCAGTGAAGTACAACACTTAAAACTGAAAGCATGGTTATTGCTTATGCTAACATTCATCTAGAAGAGAACTATTGCAAAAAAAAGTGCAGCTATTTATACAAACAAGGTACATTGCAGAATAAAATAAAAAAAGACATCAAATATACCAGGATATCGAAACATTACAAATATAACATACTTCAAGAATCTTCCCAGAATGGTAAGTACACTCCTGGAAATTGAAATAAGAACACCGTGAATGCATTGTCCCAGGAAGGGGAAACTTTATTGACACATTCCTGGGGTCAGATACATCACATGATCACACTGACAGAACCACAGGCACATAGACACAGGCAACAGAGCATGCACAATGTCGGCACTAGTACAGTGTATATCCACCTTTCGCAGCAATGCAGGCTGCTATTCTCCCATGGAGACGATCGTAGAGATGCTGGATGTAGTCCTGTGGAACGGCTTGCCATGCCATTTCCACCTGGCGCCTCAGCTGGACCAGCGTTCGTGCTGGACATGCAGACCGCGTGAGACGACGCTTCATCCAGTCCCAGACATGCTCAATGGGGGACAGATCCGGAGATCTTGCTGGCCAGGGTAGTTGACTTACACCTTCTAGAGCACGTTGGGTGGCACGGGATACTTGCGGACGTGCATTGTCCTGTTGGAACAGCAAGTTCCCTTGCCGGTCTAGGAATGGTAGAACGATAGGTTCGATGACGGTTTGGATGTACCGTGCACTATTCAGTGTCCCCTCGACGATCACCAGTGGTGTACGGCCAGTGTAGGAGATCGCTCCCCACACCATGATGCCGGCTGTTGGCCCTGTGTGCCTCGGTCGTATGCAGTCCTGATTGTGGCGCTCACCTGCACGGCGCCAAACATGCATACGACCATCATTGGCACCAAGGCAGAAGCGACTCTCATCGCTGAAGACGACACGTCTCCATTCGTCCCTCCATTCACGCCTGTCGCGACACCACTGGAGGCGGGCTGCATGATGTTGGGGCGTGAGCGGAAGACGGCCTAACGGTGTGCGGGACCGTAGCCCAGCTTCATGGAGACGGTTGCGAATGGTCCTCGCCGATACCCCAGGAGCAACAGTGTCCCTAATTTGCTGGGAAGTGGCGGTGCGGTCCCCTATGGCACTGCGTAGGATCCTACGGTCTTGGCATGCATCCGCGCGTCACTGCGGTCCGGTCCCAGGTCGACGGGCACGTGCACCTTCCGCCGACCACTGGCGACAACATCGATGTACTGTGGAGACCTCACGCCCCACGTGTTGAGCAATTCGGCGGTACGTCCACCCGGCCTCCCGCATGCCCACTATACGCCCTCGCTCAAAGTCCGTCAACTGCACATACGGTTCACGTCCACGCTGTCGCGGCATGCTACCAGTGTTAAAGACTGCGATGGAGCTCCGTATGCCATGGCAAACTGGCTGACACTGACGGCGGCGGTGCACAAATGCTGCGCAGCTAGCGCCATTCGACGGCCAACACTGCGGTTCCTGGTGTGTCCGCTGTGCCGTGCGTGTGATCATTGCTTGTACAGCCCTCTCGCAGTGTCCGGAGCAAGTATGGTGGGTCTGACACACCGGTGTCAATGTGTTCTTTTTTCCATTTCCAGGAGTCTATGAAGTAATAGATAATTGCTTGGAGTTGGGTTTGAACTGACAACCCACAATACACCAACCAGCAAATCTAGCCACTGTACCATACTGCATGCACCAGTATTGGGTGAAGGCTTGCAAACATTTGAACCAGTTCTCTGTGAAATTGGTTTTTATTCTCAGGCGTAAAATTTTAAACTGCATTTGGGGTAGGGGCAGGGTATTGGGACTGGGACTGGGACTTTCCCACCTTATGGTGAGTGTGGAGGACCCTCTTTGCCAGTTGCATTGGTCAGTCCTCTTTTACTCTGTTTTACTCGATTTTAGATGTGGTTATGCCCTTTCTCTACCACATCCTATTTTCCTTTTTATTGGTAGCACTCTGGCAGTTATGCAATGTGGAATGCTAGCTCACTGCCACCCACCACAGGTGGTCTGGTCCATACCAGCAGACTGGCTGCTTGCTGATCCACCTGTCTCATCTCAGCACCAGGATGTAGTTGGCCCGTAAGCCTGGCCAGGGCACTCAGCCCTCGTGAGCTGCGGTTAGGCCCAGGCTGCAATTCTCACTCCTTGTGCTGCATTTGCAGTGCTCATCTCGTCCACATTTGAAAGGGCATAAAATTTCTTGTAGCCTGCCCAAAACATATTTTGCCATAGTATAAGCAGACACATGAACTTTTACATTTCTGTAGAAGAGTTTTAACAAAATGTGTTTCAAAAATATGTACCACAAAACAGCTCATCTAGGTAACTGTCTCAAGAAGCAGGAAACTCTTATTTATCGCATCAGATTCAGCATGGAAAAAAAAAAAAATTATTATTATTTATTCATCCTGCACTCACATGAAAGAAAACTATGCAACTATTAGAATAAACAATTTGGTGAGAACCTTACTAAGTATTGGTATATAAGAGAGCTGTCATTCCTCTCGAATAACGTGTAGGAAAAATGAATGTCAATGTCTTTATCTGGGAGCTCTGATTTGTCTTATTTTATTGCGATGGCCATTTCCCCGTGTAGGTGAGAGTCAAAAAAGTATTTTGGTATTCAGAGGTGAAAATTAGTAATTGAAATTTCATGAAAATATCTCACTGCAACAAAAAAACACCTTTGTTTTAATGACTGACTCCACAAATAGCTTATCATTCTGTTACACTCTCTCAACTATTTAACAACAAGCAAAACAAGCTGCCCTTAACTTCTTTGATGACCTCCATCAGTCCTGTCTGATTAGGATCCCATACTATGCAACAATACTCCAGTAGACTACAGACCAACGTAGAATATTATGTCTCATTAGTAGAGTTGTTACATCTTCTAAGCATTCTGCCAATAAAACACAGTCATTGGTTCACCTTCTGCACAATGGTTTCTACATGACGGTTCCAATTTAAGTTGTTTGTAATCATAATCACTGGCTATTTAGTTGAATCTACAACCTTTAAATTGGTGTTATTTGTCATGAAACTGAAATCTAATCACATTTTTTAGCATTCATGTGAAGCACCTCACATTCTAATTTTTTATGATCAAGTGCCATTTTTCGTACTTTGCAGAGACCTAGTCTAAATCTATTTACAAATTTGTTTTTATGTCCTAATGGCTTTACTCGACATTAAACAACAGCATCATCTGCAAGCAATCTAAAAGGGCTATTTGTATTCTGTCCTAAATCATTTACACAAATAAAGAATCGCAGAGGGGCTATAACACTTCCTCAGGGAACCCCATACTCCACTTTAGTTTCACTAGATGACAAAATGTGACCTCTCTGACAAAAAATCGTGAGTCCACTCACAAAACTGATATAATGCTCTATGTGTATGCAATCTTATTAGAAGCTTCTTATGAGTAATGATGTCCAAAGCCTTCAAGAAAGCTAGAAATGTGGAATCATGTTGGAATCCCCTGTTACTGCATGTGGATAAAGAGCCAGTTGCATTTCACAGAAACAATATTTTCTGAGAATTCCGCCACTGGTTATGTATCAATAGATTGTTTTCTTTGAGGTATTTCATAATGTTTTAACACAGTGCATGTTGCTGCTGCAAATTGATGTCACTTATGTGTTTCTATAATTCAGCAGATTACTTTTATTTGCTTTCTTGTGTATTGGTGTATCCTGTGAAACTTTCCAGTTTTTAGAAACAGAGTGATTATATATAATTGCAAGAAATTAAGCTATTTCTTCAGCAAACTCAGAAAGGGACCAAGATCTGGAATGGAAAGATTTACAGCATAAAGTTGCTTAAGTTGCTTCTCTACACCTATGGTATCTACTTCCTAAGTACTCACGTTGACAGCTGTTGTAGATTTAAACTCTGGAATACTTACTACAGCACTGTTGTTGGTGGCATTACCACTACCATCATGCAGTAAAGGTGTTGATTGTGTATTACTGCAGGTATACCTAACACATGACCAGTATCTCTTTGGTGTTTGTTACAGATTTTGAGGCAGAGTTTAGTCGTGGGAATTTTAAAAGCTAGTGTGTTATAGTGACCATTTACACTTAGTGTAACCCCCTGATGGAATTGCTTAAAATAAACTAGTAGCAAGCAGGCTAAAATCTTTTGTGCCACCCTACAACAGTTTGGAAAGTAACACTGCTGTGATATTCACCAGGAAAGCAACATACTAGGATCTTCGCTTTATAGCTTACCTGTCATTATGTAGTCTCCATTCATCTTTAGAACATATTCTGATGTTGCTATTTGTGACAGCCTCAGAAGCAAAGTTTCCAAATTTGCTTTTATTGGACGATGGACTTTTATTCATTCATGTACATAGTTTTATTTTATACAAAAAAAAAAAAAACTGTCAAGTGACTGTTATGAGAAATAAAACAGCAGAGCTTGAGATCTTATTGTAATCTGATGTGGAAAGTTATTGTAGAAGTTTTATTTCATCCGGGTACTATTGCCTTCCACTGTCTAAAAGATCACATGTTGACACATCAAGATAGACTCAGTATCTCTCATTTGTTGTATTTGAGATACAAACATGTTTGCAGTGATCACACAGTGCCATATTACCACTTGGCAATTAAAGAACCTTTCGCTAGGTTACACCCACATCAAACCAAACCACATCAAACTATATCATTTAAAAAATCACAAAGTAAACTATATAATTTAAAAAGTGCTATACATCACTGAGTGCTACATACACAGCTATAATAATAGTTGTTTGTTTATTTATTTAGCATATTCCTCTTCTAACATGGATAAAAACACTGTGGGCATTCAGTTTTCTCTGTGACTCAGAGAATACTATTTTCATCAACTTTGTGGGCTGATCATTGGAGAAATCTGCTACCATGGGACTAACAAGCAGTTTCATCTCTTAGGGTTGGGTTGGGTTATTTGGGGAAGGAGACCAGACAGCGAGGTCATCGGTCTCATCGGATTAGAGAAGGATGGGGAAGGAAGTCGGCCGTGCCCTTTTGAGGGAACCATCCTGGCATTTGCCTGGAGCAATTTAGGGAAATCACAGAAAACTTAATCAGGATAGCCGGATGCAGGATTGAACTGTCATCCTCCCGAATGCGAGTCCAGTGTCTAACCACTGTGCATCCCTTAGGTTCATGATGTTTGCTTCATTTCTGCCACTCAGAATCACACTACCTTTCACAGTGTGCCAAACAATTCTACAAAACATCCCCCAGGCTGTGGCTAAGCCATGTCTCTGCAGTATCCTTTCTTTCAGGAGTGCTAGTTCTGCAAGGTTCGCAGGAGAGCTTCTGTAAAGTTTGGAAGGTAGGAGATGAGGTACTGGCAGAAGTAAAGCTGTGAGGATGGGGCGTGAGTCGTGCTTGGGTAGCTCAGTTGGTAGAGCACTTGCCTGCGAAAGGCAAAGGTCCCGAGTTCGAGTCTCGGTCCAGCACACAGTTTTAATCTGCCAGGAAGTTTCACATCAGCGCACACTCCGCTGCAGAGTGAAAATCTCATTCTGGAAACATCCCCCAGGCTGTGGCTAAGCCATGTCTCCGCAATATCCTTTCTTTCAGGAGTGCTAGTTCTGCAAGGTTCGCAGGAGAGCTTCTGTAAAGTTTGGAAGGTAGGAGATGAGGTACTGGCAGAAGTAAAGCTGTGAGGACAGGGCGTGAGTCGTGCTTGGGTAGCTCAGTTGGTAGAGCACTTGCCCGCGAAAGGCAAAGGTCCCAAGTTCGAGTTTCGGTCCGGCACACAGTTTTAATCTGCCTGGAAATTTCAATTCTACAAAAGTTATTATTTTATTTTTCAAGTAGTTAATTTGGATGCACTATGGTTAATAGAAAACTGCATATCGCGCTAGGTGCAAATGCTTCTTTTGGAGACATCAATGAAGTGAAGTTGTCATTGAGTTGCCATGTCTTCTTTCTCACAAGAACTGCAAAAAAGGTAGCAAGTTACTCAGCAATTCAGCCTACACACTGATATATCAGCTGTTGTCAACCAGGCAACCTAGGCATGGCTGAACCTATGTGTGCTATGGAAGCCAGTCCACTGGAGGTGGGCTAGCAAGGACTGGCAACATCCTATTCATACCTCTGCACTCCGATGAATAGTGGGTTCTGTTCTGCTGTTTAACACCATGGGTGGAGTGCCGCCATTGCATACAGAGCCCCAGATGGCTACTTGCCAGCTCCATCCACCTACTGATCTGATTTTTTCTCTCGCCTTTATTTTATTATTGTCGATCAAAGTAATATCAAATACATTTTTAGCTGAATAAAAAGTTCTTGGTTTTCAAGCTGCGTCAGTTTGAATAAAATCCTCGAGCTTTCGATGGCCATCTCCGCCATCTTCAGGAGTTCTCTGACTGCTGGGGCTGCTACGGTTTCTCACTTATATAGGCATGGTGACATCATCAGCAGCCAATCAGATCGATCCAATGTGGTGTGCATGCATAAGTTGACCCGGGCAGCTAGCGGAGCTATTGCCTCAGGCAGCACCGGTGATGTCAGGTGGCGTCAGGGGCAGGTGCCACGTTTGAAACTGCCGCTACCGCGCCATGCATCTGTCTTTGCTTTCTTTCAATGTCCAACGCCCGTCCCCATGCCCTGCTGAGTGTTTATCCCTGGTCTCTGTTGAAATTGTTGTTGTTTAAATGAATCTTGGCCGCTTCCTTTATAACTGAGTCCCAATATATAGACGCATGAGCCAACACTTTTGTATTTTCGAACTGTATTTTATATCTGTTTTCTAGGGAATGCTCCGCTATGGCTGACTTGTCAAGCTCCCTTTGTTTTATATGGCACTTGTGCTCAGCACAACCTTCTGTGACCGTGCGAATTGTTTGTCCAAATACATGCTGCCACATTCACAGAGTACACCATACACACTGGACACTCGAAGAGCAATGTCGTCTTTAACAGGGTGCAACATATCTCTTATCTTGGGGGCAGGCCGGAACACTGGTCTTAGCCCATGTATCTGCAGCAGACGTCCTAACCTACTGCTAGTTGCTCCACAGTATGGCAGGAATACAGTCTGTTTGGCCTCTTATACTGATTCACCAGGTGTCATTTGTCGGCGGCCCTTGAAAGTGTTTGCAATTTCTCTTTTGCTGTATCCATTTTCCCTGAAAACACGTTTTAAGTTCTGAAATTCAGACTGTAGGTGGTTGTCATCAGAGATAATCTTGGCTCAATGAACCAATGTGTTCAGGACAGCTTTCTTGTGTACAGGGTGGTGGAAACTATTGGCGTTCAAGTACCGATCAGTGTGTGTTGGTTTCCGGTACACTGAATGACCGAGCTGGCCTCCTGCCATTCATTCAACCAAAACATCCAAGAATGGTAGCTTGCCATGCTTCTCCATCTCGACAGTAAATTAAATGTTGGGATGGACACCATTCATGTGATCGATGAAATGCTGTAGTGTATTTTCACCATGAGGCCATATCAGGAAGGTGTCATCAACGTATTGTAGAAAGCGAGACGTCTGCTATGTCGCAGTTTGCAGAGCCTGCTCCTCAAAGTGCTCCATGAAGAAATTTGTGACTGCTGGAGACAGTGGTGATCCCACGGCTGTGCCATCTGGCATCTGATACTATTCATCGCACTACAAAAAGTACGTTGTTGTTAGGACGTGACGGAACAACTTAATGATTCCAGATGGAAAATGTTGGGCCAAAAGATCCAGTGTATCCTGTATTGGCACCATTGTAAAAAGTGACACAACGTCCAGGCTAACCATTAGGCCGTTTGGGCCTATCTTCATTCTCTTGAGTGTCTTAACAAATTTCTGCGAGTTCACAACATGGTGTTCGCAATGTCCCACTTTTGGTGGTAATAATCCTGCCAGATGTTTAGCAAGTCTGTAGGTGGGTGAACTGATTGCACTAACAGAAGAACACGTTCCTTGTGTATATTTGGTAATCCATAAAGCCTGGGAGGTCTGCCAGCACGAGGCATTAATTTCTTCACCACTTCATCTGGTAAGCCAGAATCCTTCAATAACTTCCCTGTCTTTCTGACAATTGCCTGTGTGGTATCACAACAAAGCTTGCGGTACTTGGTGTCTTCTAGTAAATGTAGCATCTTCAGGTGGTAGTCTGCAGAGTTCAGAACCACGGACGCATTCCCTTTGTTGGCTGACAAGATAACCAAGTCTTTATTCTCGCCCAATAACCATAAGCAGCATCGTTCCTCCTGGCTAATATTAGATTTTGGTGGCTAAGCTTTCACCAGGATATGGCTGGTAGTTAGCCTGACGTCCTCAGCTGCATCGTGCGAAAGATTCCTAATGCACTGCTCTATTCCACTAATTATATCCAATATTGGCAGACGTCATGGAGCTGGAGAAAAGTTGAGGCCTTCACTCAGTGCTGATATAGAGCCATCGTCCAGTTCTTGTTGGAAAGATTAACAACCGTTCTATGGGCCTTAACGGCTTTCACAACAGTTCTTTCGTGATCTAGTCGGTCGAACTTGGTACATTGCTTCGATGTTACCTTGGATAAACTTGCATGTTGTTGCTCTGCCGTGGCTACATCCAGAAATTCCCAATAAAATTGTGACAATATTGATGACAAAGACAGATGACACTCAAGTAGGTTCCTGGTATTATGATCAAGCTCGTACCTTGTCTGTCATATCTGCTGTATCACTATGGCAAGACTGGTCCTCTTCAAGATTCTGTCCATTGCAGTTGTTTGAATGTGGTGCTTGACTACTGCAAAGCAAGGAATTACCTCCTTGTCCCAGCAGTGTTGTAAAAATGCCAAAGAACTCAGCAGATGTGATCTCTTTTTCCCCAGTTTTTCTAACAGTCTCACTCTGCGCATTGTGTCCTCACCGTAGAGGAAAGCTATGTGTCCTTGGAGTCTTTCGCGATGGCATACATGAGTAAAACGTTCTCGGTTTTCAAGCCACGCCAATTCAAATAAAATCCTCGAGCTTTTCATGGCCATCTCCGCCATCACCGTCAAGAGTTCACTGACTGCCAGGGCTGCTATGGTTTCTCACTTATATAGGCATGATTACATCATCAGCAGCCAATAAGATCGATCCAATTTGGCGTGCGTGCATAAGTCGACCTGGGCAACTAGCGGAGCTATTGCCCGTGGCAGCACCGGTGACGTCTGGTGGCACCAGGGGTAGGTGCCACATTTGAAACTGCCACACCCACGTCGTGCATCTGTCTTTGCTTTCTTTTGATGTCCAACGCCCGTCCCCATGCCCTGCTGAGTGTGTATCCCTGGTCTCTGTTTAAATTGCTGTTGTTTAAATGAATCTCGGGCACTTCCTTTATAATGGAGTCTCAATATGTAGATGCATGTGCCAACACTTTTGTATTTTCGAACTGTATTTTATGGCTGTTTTCTAGGGAATGCTCCGCTATGGCCGACTTGTCAAGCTCCCTTTGTTTTATATGGCGCTTGTGCTTAGTACAACGCTCTGCAATCATACGAATTGTTTGTCCAATATACATGCTGCCACATTCACAGGGTACATCACGCACACCGGACACTCGAAGAGCAATGTCGTCTTTAACAGGGCGCAACATTTCTCATATCTTGGGGGCAGGCTGGAACACTGTTCTTAGCCCATGTTTCTGCAGCAGATGTCCTAACGTACTGCTAGTTGCTCCACAATATGGCAGGAATACAGTCTGTTTGGCCTCTTCTACTGATTCACCAGGTGTCTTTCATCGGCGGCCCTTGAATGCGTTCCTCTGAGGCCCATTGCTAGTGCAATCAGTTTGCCCACCTTCAGACTTGCTAAACATCTGGCAGGATTATTAGCACCAAACTTGGGACATTGTGAACACCATATTGTGAACTCGCAGAAATTTGTCGAGACACTCAAGAGAATGAAGATAGGCCCAAACGACCTAATGGTTAGCCTGGACCTTGTGTCACTTTTTATGAGGGTGCCAATACACTGGATCTTTTGGCCCAACATTTTCCATCTGGAATCATTAATTTGTTCCGTCACATCCTAACAACAACGTACTTTTTGTACGGACAGCTTTTGATAAAAACTGACACCACATAGGCAAATTAAGTCCAACTTTACATAATTTTGTCATTGTTATTCTCGTAGAAAAACCATATTTGAGGTTCTAGTAATATTATTAGCAGTTGATCCTGCCTCAGTGTCAAATACTTTCTGGTTGGATACTTTTACAGCATTAGATTTCCAAGTGTTAGATCATGTCAATTTAGTGTCTCCAGTCATTCCTTTTCATGACTATGAGTCACTTTTTCAATCCCAAAAACAGCTGTTCGAGCCAACATTGGATAAAGGAAGAGACTTTCTTACCCACACTCAGCTCAAGCCATCCACTAACTGTTTATGTGTTGCCATGCTTGACCTTTGCCATTTGCCATGAAAGATGTTGTTAATGCTGAATTAGACAGACTCTAGGACTCGGGGAGTATTTGATCTGTGGTATTGAGGCAGTGGACAAGACCATTAGTTGTGGTTAAAAAAACCATGGGGGCAATTCAGCTGTGTGGTAATTTTAAATACACAATTAACACGCAGATTAACATGGATGTTTATCCAATCCCTTGCACTGAGGAGTTATTGGTGGGATTGGCTGGTGGACACTATTTTTCAAAGATTGATTTGTGAGATGCTTATCTGCAGTTGCCCCTCAATGATGTATCACAACAGTTGTTTGTTATTAATACGATGATTCGTCTCTGCAAGTTCATTAGGTTACCTTTTTGCGTCAGCCTCAGGAATTTGTCTGTGTTTTATTGAGCAGAAAGTTCAGTGTATCCTGGAGTGTGCAACTTACCTGGATGATTTAACTGTCATGAATATCACCCGGGGAGAACATTTGTAACATATACAGGCAGTATTTCAGGCACGGGAGGATAGTGGTCTACATTGTAAATTGGAAAATTTTACACTTTTGTGCCTAGTGTTAACTATTTACAATGTGTCTTAAGCAGGGAGTGCATTAAACCTCTTGATGACCATGTTGCAGTGATTCATAAATTACCTGCCTCTTGGAACTTGAAGCAGCTACAGTCATTCCTTGGCAAGGTAAGCTATTATAAGAAATTCATACCAGATGCATCAGAGTTCTCACAACCCCTCAGTGAGCTTTGAAAAAAAGATGTGATATTTGTTTGTCCCTGCACTTGTCAGCGAGTTGTTGTGCAGCAAAAACATTGTTTACACAATGCTCATTGTCTTGCTACCTTCGATCCCAAGAAAATCTTAATACTGCTTGGTGACACATCGCAATAGAGGATTTGTGCTGTACTGTCCCACAGAAATCCGGACAGGTCAGAACAACCAACTGCTTTCACATCTAAGACCATCTCGCCCACAAGACCGTCTCGCCCACCCAAACAATTACTTCAAAATAGAGAAGGAGGTGCTGGCCATGGTCTGTAGTGTTACGAAGATTCATTTTTTCTTGTATGGCACTAAATTTCACTCGGTCACAGATCATGAACCATTGATACTGTTGTTCAATCTCAAGACTGGTCTCCCTGACAAGACAGCTCAGAGACTGCAGTATGAGACACTATTTGCAGCAATCCTTTTTATGATATTCATTTTTGGCCCATTGTACAGCATGTGAATGCTGATGCATTGCCCAGGTGCCCATGGATCCTGATGTGGCTTTTGATAGGGAGGAAACAATTTATTTTAAGTTTGAAGGTGTGTTAGATGTGCCAAGGAAGTAGCAGTAGCTACAAGTTATGATCCATGGTTGTGCAGCATTGTTGCAACAGTTCAATTGTGATGGCCTGTGCATCTTCCTGAAAGTGTCCAACCAGATTTTTGATCTAATTTTAGTATAAAAAAGTGACTCAGGGTATGTTAGGGAGAGCATTGTTGCTTACAACAGAGGAAGATGAGTGCTGCATGGAAGAGCCTCCCTGAATAAATCCAAATGTCTTTGAGTTGCTGCATTCTTCTCACTGGTAGATGCCTCCCATGCAAGCATGAGCTGAGCAGCATATATATTGATCAGCAATAAGCACTCATTACAGTCATTCGATGAGTGTCACACCTGTTCACAGAACCAAGTGGCCCCTCCCCAGAAGTTTTAGCATAGCCTCAACCGGTCATCCGTGGGATACATTACATGTGGGTTTTACTGGTCCCTTTCTTGGATAGTTATGGTTGATACTGATGTACACCACATCAGACTTCCCCTATATAGCACAGATGTCCACCACAACAGTGAGATCCACCATCAGGGTGCTCACAACTATTTTTGCCACAGGTGTTGTACCAGTCACACTTGCTGTGCTGATTATGACCCCCAGTTTTTGGTGTAAGACTTTTGGACATTCTGTCACCTGGTATCCAAAAAAACCTCCTTGCTATCCAGCATCCAACTTAGAGGCAGAGGGGATAGTTCAGACTTTAAAGATGCTATTGAGAAAGGCATTCCAAACTATGCCAATATAGGAGACCCTTTCACACTTCTTAGACATGTACCACACCATTCTGGTAAATGAATGTAGTGTGGTGGGGCTCTTGCATGGACAGTGACCTAATACATTGTTGGCTCTTTCATGTCCTACCCTCCACCCCCAGCAGTCCTATTTTATGCCCCATTTCTGGAAGATTGTGTTGGTTGGTTTAGGTCTGCACTCTTGGGCATTGACCTGAGTGGACAGAAGGGATGAGAGTCCAACACAGAGATTGGCAACTTTTTGAGATCATGGCCAGGTGCTTGAGACACAGAAACCAACTACAGTTGTCACAGGAGCATAGTCAACCGCCACCTCAGTAGCCAACTCTGGGGATCTGGGGATCATCACCCTGTACTGATGGTCAGTCCCCTACCCCCCCCCCCCCCCCTGCCCCCCCCTCGCAACATATGAGGCAGAGGGACTCACCATTCTTGCACCCTGATTATGACTTAAAATCATAGCTGTGTTCCTCTTTCACAGTTTGGTGGAGGTGGTGGGGGCAAGGAGCAACCTATGAAGGGTAATTCAATCCCTCTGATACCACCTTCACAGCATGTGGAGGTTAATTCACTCACTCGGATGCCATCTCCACAGCCCGTTGGACACGGCTAAGGACAGTTTTCGTATATTGAACTGATGGCCAGGCATCCAGTTTCTACTCTCCTCTCCCAGGTGTTTAAGAAATGGACCTAGACACTTTCACCCTTACATGCCCATTAAAGGGGGGAGGGATTTGGTATTCGCACCTGCCAGTAATGCTACAGAAGAAGTGGAACCAATGATGTGGCAGCCAGCAAACTGGGTGTGATGGCCGTAATCAGGGGATCCCTATGCCGTGTGTACTGGAGAGAGCCTCTGGTTTCTGAGGCACCAAGTTAAGGTAGTCATCAATTCAAGCAAGTCATATGTTTACTAGCATAGTAGTGTGATGTGAGGATATTTGGTCACTTAAATGTTTGCACATTTTGGTGAACTTTTTCTTGTTTGATCTCTTGATTATGTGCACAGTTGACATTCTGGCTTTTGTTCTGGTCTCACTGGGGTTTTGTTCTTTAGACCCTATAATTCCTGCTGTTGACGACTTGGCACAGCTAGGATATAGCAAAGATTTCTCTCATCAGAGGTGAGCCCCGGGAGACCGCTTATCTGCTCTGGTCTGTGTACAGCCCAACCCATGTACTCTTTATTTCTCAGCTCTGGCATCAGTATTGCTTTTAAGGCCTCAGTTCTACCACTCCCACATAGTTTCAAAATTCAGTCAAATTTCTGGTTGATGTCTCAAAATCCAAATTAACTATTTCTTGACTGAGGGGCTAGTGACCTGATCTCACAAGGCACTGACATTATGAATCATGGAAAACACCAGTGATGACACTGACATCTGTTTCATAGCACAACAATGGCGTCTGCTGCAGCATGTGGTGGGCAGTCACCGGCAATTGGGGACAGAAATGACGAGGGGGCGGGTTGTTGCACCGTGTCCTCCCTTTCCTGAGAGGCTCCAGGGCAGGAATGGGGATAACGTCTCTATAGCAACAGTCTCATCAAGGTCTGTGGTCGGCGCCGGAGGTGTCAGCAGGGGTATTGGAGATGATGGCTGCACAGGACCCAGCAATGGAGGTGGCAGCGGCTGCAGCAGTGGAGGCTGCACTAGCAACGGCAGTTGAGTAGTGGGGGCAGGGCAGGAACCCCAGACAGCAATCTATCAGGCAGCAATGTCAGCTGTGGTGTGAACTGGACTGTCTGCAACACAGGTACAGTCAGTGGCGGTGGCGGGAGAGTTGATGGGCCCTCCAGATCAGACCCCGCTGTGTGCAGGCGCATCTGGTCAGTAGGCGACAAAAACCATGAGACCCAGGCAGGTGCACCTGGACAGAATCCTTGTGGAGCTGACAATGCAAGTGGTTGTAGCATCAGGTGCAGCAGGTGAAGGAGAGTCTGTGGTTAGAATCCATATAGCAGCTCGCTAGGACTCTTGTCCCACACCAGAATGAAATAGTATGAACTCTAAAAATGGTCTAAAGCAGCTTTAGGGGACCTCTTGGACACATACTTCTGCATTTGAGTTTTAAACATCCCAAACATGTGTCTAGCCTCTCCGTTAGACTGAGGATGAAACATTGGAGCTGAGAGATGGCAAATGCCACTAGCCTGACAAAAAGATTCTAATTCTAGAGAAATAAACTGGAGGCCATTATCAATAACCATGGTATACAGAAGTTCCTCAACAGCAAAAATCTTAGACATTGCCAATATAGTGGGCACCATGTACATGTATGGACAATGCCCCATGTGGGGAAACTTGGAATAGGCATCCACTACCATAAGCAAATACTGATTTAGCAATGGGCCAGTAAAATCAACATGTAGACACTCCCACAGGTGCTGTGGCATTGGCCAGGGCAAAAAAGATGCCCACAGGGCTGCCTGTTGCTGAACACATTGAGTGTAAGTGGCAATACTCTGCGTAATGTCCCCATCTATGCTCAACCAGTACACATGATGGTGGGTTAAAGCTTTGGAAGCTTTGGTGCGAGAGGTCCACCAATGATGAACATGCAGAAACCGCACTTCATTGTGGCATAAGGAAGCAGGAATCACAACATGGGGAGCAGTGGCCTCCATAGCTACCAAAAGAATCCCATCAAACACAGAAAGGCATTGCTGGAGGTAGAAGTAATTATGCAAGGGATCTAAGGCATGGACCGGGGTTCTTCTGGCCAACCTTGATGCACAAAAGAGGGGATCCGACTAAGTACGGGATCCATAGCAACGGCCAGTGCTGTTGTGACACTAGTGATGCGAAAACCATTGAATGCATTCTAGTTCCCAGTGTATAAATAGAAACAAACCAACTCGTCCTGATTGAACAACAGGTCTTGCCCAATCGAAAGGTGAGATAAGGCATTGGCATTGGCGTGTTGTGACATTGGTCGTTAATGGATCTGATAATGGTAACAGGTGAGGAGAGTGCCCACAGCTGCAAGCAATGTGTTGCCTTGTTCAACAGGGAAGATGAAATGTTAAAAAGAGCAACCAATGGCTTCTGATCTGTGATGAAATGGATCTTAGAACCATACAAGAAGACATGAAATTTCTTGAGAGCAAACACAATCACTAAAGCCATCTTTTCAATCTGAGAATACTGGTGCTGAGTGGAAGTTAAAGCCTTAGAAGCACAAGCAATGGGTCATTCAGACCCATCTGCATATTTGTGTGCCAATACCATGCCAAAACTGTGCTAAGAGGCATCTGCAGCCAATATGAGATGCTGACCTGGCTGAAAAATAGGCAGACACAGTCTAACGTTTTGACAACACGAGAAGTGGTGCGAAACTCGATTGCATTCACAATTCACACCTCACTCTCATCCTCTTCTCTGGATAATCAGCTACATTGATCTCCCAAAAGTTTCTTCTCTGAAGACTATCGCTGGTTATAGGAATTTATTTGACTATTTCTCTACTCTTGAAATGATTGGGTACTCGCAGAATACTTTCAGTTCAGTTATGATATATTTTCAAGTTCCACAGTCAACAACTTCTGCAAGTCAACTTAGTCATCAAACATTAGACTCTACATATTTATAATAACATTGGTCTAACAACCAAATGATTTATGGACACCACAAACGTCTTGTCTCATACAGGGCTGAGACATGAAGTAAGTTAAAAGTCTATAATCAGTTGTTCATTTGTCTTTTTACAATAATCAGATTCACTAACACAGCAAAGAATTGCATATAATTACACTGTGTTCTTTCATACAGCATCTGTGGTGCTAGCGGCAAACATTTGTCATCATCAGTGGACTGCTACGCTTACAGTCTTCTCATAACAAACTTCCAACCTGCACACAGAGGCAGGTGGCGCAGTAGATAAGCTTCCATGCTCCAACTTATGTTTCAAATATTGTGTGTTCAAGACAGTAGAAGGATGAGTGGTTCTAGAATTTATGCAGAAATTCTTGAAGCAATGCAACAGGACAATTTGAAGCTTAGATTTAAGCAAAGCAAACACTCGGTCAAAAGCTGGGGACCAGAAAAAAGCATGTTTTTACGTAAAAGCACATTAAGGCACTGAGCATTAGTGGATGCGCCTGGTAAAAATTTGTGGTAGTACGCAACTTTACCTAGAAACACCGACTGTTCCGTAACAGAGGTCAGTGACGGCAAAATGTCAGTTGCATCAAAATGGTGATGCAATGACTTGACCAATGTGCAAGAAACCTCCAAAACCTAGGTACTCAATGGTCAGTTGGAAAATTGAGATTTGGCAGGATTGTACTAGAGACCCACAGACTGCAAAACAGAAAACAACAAAATGAGATTTTTAAGGTGGTTTTTAGTGGAAGAAACTGAAAAAACGATATCATCGAGGTAACTGAGAAAAGCCAGACACAGCGGCTGTCAGCTGTTCTAAAGAAACACTGAAAAATTGTGGGAGTGCTAGTGACACCAAAAGAGATGCTTGATATCGGTATGGATAAAAATATTTATATACAACGAGAAGGCGTGTAGTGGCCCCATCTGAGGGGAGCTGGAGATATGGTTCTGACAAATCAATCTTGGAAAAGCAGTGGCCGCTTGATAATATTGTGAGCAACTCATCAGGGTGGGGCAAAGGGTATGTATCTGTCACGGAATGCACAGTAATTGTGACACCGGAGTCACTGCAGAGGCAAAGCTTGCCCATTGGCTTCTTAATGATGGCCAGTGGTGTAGCCCATTCACTGGCAGAAATAAGCCGAATGACATCGAGTGACATCAGATGATCTAATTTGGCCTTGACAGTGTCACACTATGTGACAGGGAACCTGCTGCTCCTGAAAAAAACATAGGTGGGCAGATTCTTTTCATCATAATGTGGGCTTGAAAACTGGTAGCACAACCAAGCCCAGGGGAAAATAGATGAAAACTCAGAGCAGAGAAAATCCAGTTGCTGATACAGAACTTGATTTGACACTAAATGTACCCCATCAGCAATGGAGAAACCAACAGCATTAAACGCATGTAATCCAAATATAACTGCGATATGAGAATGATACACAAGAAAGGTGAGAGAGTGAACAACAGATTAGCAAGACACGAGCGAAGAACAGACCTAAGAGGGGAATCTGCTGTTTATTGTAGCTAATCAATGTCCTTGAAACATGTACGAGTGGAGGGGAGCCCATGTCCATGTATGTTTATACATTTACTAAAGTCACTCTGGGCACCTCTGTCCACTTGCATTCTTAGTGGGTTATTAAACACACACAAATCAGTAAACAATTTGTTTTATATCCTTCGGTACTTCTGTGTCTCCACTTGTGAAGAGGAGTTACACACCAATGCAATGTGATCTTTCTTTGTGCAAACAGCCCAATGCTTAGGGCATGCAGCATGCTTGTGTTGGATGAAGCAGTATGGGCAAAATGAAAGGGGTGGAGGGGCGGGCGTCGGCACACGGCCACTCTTGAGACGCAGCTTGTAGCTTCATAACCAACACAGACTTTCCTGTCTGGGGCCAGACCGATAATAACATCACACACCATGTGATCAGTGTAGGATTCATGATGGGCACTAGTGGCAAATGTACAATGATGGCTCAATTCTGCAGCCCAGGCTTTGTAAGATTGGTTTGGGCATTTCTGACAATGGTATAATTCTACATGCATCACAATTACGTGTTCTGTCACAGTACTAGGTTGAGAGAAGCTTGCATATTTCATCAAGTGATAAGCTGCCCAGTTCTTGCAAAGGCACAAGTTGGCACAGCAACTGGTAAATGCACAGGGAAAGTGAGGGAAGAAAGAAAACCCTATTTAGTTTTCCATTACCCACCCAAAAAACCTGGAAATGTTGCCGTCCCAATCTTCAGCTGATTCATCATATGCTAAAAAGGGCAATGGTTGCATTGACAGGAGAGTAACCTACGAACTCATAGATGCCACTTGATTGAGAGTGGTGGTGAGAGCCTGCTGTTGTTCCATGAAAGCTTGCTGCTGGGCAATGTTATGTTGGAGTATTTCTTCCATTGAGATGTTTGTTGGATGGCTTAGCACTGACACTAACACATGGAGAAAACGTAGTCCTCACTGGTTGCCAAGTTTGCTTTAGCAAGAACAAATATGATTTATGGAACACAGTACTTTATAGAGCAACATGTAAAATACAATGAAGTACAGGTTGTGTGTAGTATGGAATACATTGACTGGACAACAGTAATACAGGTCACAGAATAGGCCGAGCACTCATTTGCAAATCGTGCATGTCATGAGTGAAGGTACATAACTTTCCTTGCTACTGTCAGTCTTGATTTTATATCCTTTGTAAGTGTGCCATCGTCAGCTATTTTGCAACCCAAATAGTAAAACATATCTACTACATTTCATGTCTAATTTCCTAACCTAATTTCCCAGCCTCATCTGATTTAATTCACATGCATTCCATTGCCCTTGCTTTACATTTGTTAATGTTCATCGTATAATCTCTATTCAAGACACCATTTAGTCCATTCAACTTGTCTTCCAAGTTCTCTGCTATCTGTTAGTGAATTGAAATGTCATTGGTAAACCTCCAAGGTTTTATTTCTTCTCCCTGAACTGAAATTCTCTTTCCAGATCTATTATTAGTTACCTTTACTGCTTGCTCAGTATACAGACTGAATAATATCATGATTGGCTACAGTCCTATCTCATTGCCTTCTTAATTATTTCTTACTTTTTATGTCCTTTGACACTTGTGGCTGGAGTCTGGCATCCATGTATTCTATCCCTGCTAGTTCAAAATTCCAGAGTATATTTCAGCCAACATTACAAATCTACAAATTCTGTATATGTATTTTAGATTATATTGGGTTTGGTGATAAGTAAAAGAAGCTACCTGTAAAAGCAACTTCCCGTTAAGCCCATTTAAAGAAGGCAAGAAAGCTAAAAACAAAGACTTTCTCTTGGAGAAAGGTCCACAAAATATGCTGTAGAAACAGCAGAGGCCCCAAACCAAATCTTTTCATTCACAGTTCATTATTGACAACAGTTTTGAAATTTTGTCGCATATCTTATTGCACTGTCAGTCCTGTACATCTTACCTGTCCGCTTTCTTTACCCTCCTCTTATTTTATTGATGGGTAAGCTTTAGAAATAGCAGAAGGTACAAAATTAAGCATGCTTGTATATTAGTGTTCCAGTCTGCTGTGCAACATTTGTCACTGGTTCAGTTGTCAGGTCTGGTATGTTAACATTTTTCGTCCATCATGAATGTCATTAATATGTTAAAAATGCTGTGCACTATATTCAAAGTTCTATCATATATTCTACCATGACAGTTATTTTCTGTTTGTATTTTGAAGATAGCCAATGTGTTAAGTCCATTGTCCAATTTCTTTTATTTGGTAATACATTTATATTTGTTATGTTTATCTTTTAATTTTAGTTTTTGATTATGTAAATTACCAGATCATTTTATTCACTGTGTACATCATTCATTTGAAAAGCTGATAGTCTTTTATGTAAAATAATTTCAGACTCTGCAAGGGTTGATGGCAGTGGGAGTGCGGGTCCAAATCGCCCAGCAGTCATGACGTCATCTGCACTTGACAACCTTGGTGACATGCACCAAACCACCTCACGAGTATTGCCACATGGGCGCTCATCTAGTCAACCTGGTATGCAGACATCTTGCTTCTGTATTGTATTTTGATGTGTACAAGTGTTTGCTCTGTGGAA
This sequence comes from Schistocerca nitens, assembly GCF_023898315.1. Taxonomy (NCBI): domain Eukaryota; kingdom Metazoa; phylum Arthropoda; class Insecta; order Orthoptera; family Acrididae; genus Schistocerca; species Schistocerca nitens. The sequence continues at coordinate 215,680,189 of NC_064622.1, forward strand.
ACAATGAAGTCATGGCCATGATAGTGCTTAATTTAATTGAAACTGAACTACCTTAATTTATCTCAGTGTGTCTCAGATTTCTGTAAGATGCCCCTCTGAAGAGAGAACATGAAACAAATTATAAGACATTGAAAAACAGAAAGACAGTGAACATTATACATATTTTTTAATTTTTTGGAGAGGACCATCCAACATTAACAGCTTTGATAGGAATTCAAGAAAAAAGTTTTGGGGTTTGAAGGGATAAATGGGTACATTTGTTCCAAATGTTAAGAAATGAGTATGCTCTGTGCCTTCCAGTTTTTTTACATGTGATACATTACTAGACTCAAACAATTAACATTTTGACCCCTTTATTGAGATCTTCTTCAGGATCTTCTGGTGTTCCCAGTTAGCTGAACACTGTCAGAAGCCAGTGTCACACAGGCTGATCAACTCTCCCATATTTCTGAGTATCTCCTGTATTATAACAATTTTTTAAAATCCTCTTACTTCCTTTAATGACCATCTGTTTATCGCACATATTTTTTGTCAGTGTTGACTGTTAAAAATACCAGGGTTGTTCAGAAAGTAATGCACTGCATTTTTTCTCAGCTGAAAACAATTTTACGAATTAGAAATGTTACATATGTATTATTTGAAGTCTCCTGAGTGATTGTGCCAAGTTTCCGTCACTTCCGACAGATACCGTAGCTGCAGGACAGTTGCAAAATGGCATCTGTTGGTGATGTACATTAAAAGCAATATGTTCTCATTGAATTTCTCACTGCAGTGAAAGAAACTGTGGGGAATATTCACAAACACTTGTGCAAAGTCTATGGAAGTACAGTTATTCACTGGACACAGAGGGTGAGTCATCATAAAGTGGTTTGGCAAAGCTCCATGATTTGCAGTGGTCAGGGAGACCATCTACGGCTGTCATACCTGACATGTTGAAGTGAGCTGATGTTGTCATTCACGACCAAGATGGCGCCGATAGGAAAGTGTAGTGACGCTTCTCTCTCGTTAAAAAGGCAAAAAATGAACAGTTCTTCGTGTAGAGAATGTAAAAAGCGTGTGATGAAGGGTATTCTGTGTATCAAATGCAACTTCTGGTTACACGAAAAGTGCGCGAAAGTAAATCTAAAGTTCATCAGTGATGATTTTCCGTGGACATGTCACGGTTGTTTACGTGACGAAACAGCCGATCTTGTAAGTGCAGTTGATACAAAAAACGAAATTATAAAGTTACTACGAAGTGACATTGAGGCATTAAAAACCGAACTTTCAACCATCAAGAAAGAAAACGATACATTAATACAAGAAAAGAAGTCCTGTGTGTGTAAAAGCCATCAAACGGAAAAGCAAGAAGATCGCGAAAATACGAATGACCGATCGTACTTTAAAAACAACATTTCAAGTGTTCCCGTTGATGTCTCGGTAAACTCAGTAAGCCAAAAACCGGAAGATAAATATAAATGGAAGGTGGTGACATACAGCAAAAGGAAAAACAAAGCGCCAGATACGCAACAAAAGGAAAATGACTTTTTAATAATTGGCGATTCGCTGCTGAAGAATATCGCTGTCCCCAATTGCAAGATCGACGTATGACCTGGTATTAGAACGCATCAACTCGGTAAACATTTTAAAAATATGGTAAATGCAAGACAAGATACTACAGAACCAGATTCTGAAACCAGACATAACTATGATGGGGTGTTTATACATGTTGGGACGAATTCGTTAAGGAGCAGCAGTGAGGAAGAAATGGCAAGCGAAACAAGAAACATGATTCATTCTGCAAGTAATATGTATGCAGGATCTCGTCTGATACTTAGCAGAATCATAAACAGAAGGTCGGTGAGTGAAAAATATATCGCCAAAATAAACTGTGCTCTTAAAGAACAATGTGATCGTCTTCGGGCAATTTTTATAGACCCAAACAAATTCCTATGTGAAAACTCACTAGCGAAGGATGGCTTGCATTTAAATAGACTGGGGTCTGTAACGTTCAGCAGAATGTTTGCAGATGTCTGCAAAATCATTAGATGCAAGGGAAACTAATATGGCCTGAAGGGGATGAAAAATCATACACTCCAGCTGGAAAAGAAAAATATAAGCACCATACAAAAAAAGACGATACTAAAGAATTTGCCCCAGAATACAGCTCACAACATGTAAACCAACAAAAGAAAAATTACATAAAAGTACTTCATCAAAATATTCAATACTTTGGTAACAAAAAATTAGAAGCAGAAGTACTCCTGAGTGAAGTAAGACCAGACATATTATGCATAAGTGAACATGGACTAACTGAAAGTAAAATACATAATGTGGCAATAAAGGACTACAAACTAGTTAGTTACTTCTGCAGATCTAAATATAAGGGTGGTGGCGTTTGTATATATATTAAAACAGGTACTCTATCAAAGAATGTAAACAGTGAATCTGCTACATTTCCCATAGCTAGAGAAAAAGACTTTGAAGTTACTGGTATAGTGGCAGAGGATTTTAGAGTGTTTTGTGTGTACAGGTCACCATGTGGCAATATTAGCATCTTTCTAAAAAAAGTTGCTAGCTTATTGAGAATGAATATGAAGAGAAATCTTATTATATGTGGAGACTTCAACATTGACATGGGAAAAGACACAAAAATAAGACAGGATTTTGAAGAATTGTTAATACAGCATAACATGAAAGTGACAATAACTGCACCAACAAGAGTGACTTCACAAAGTGAGACAATTATTGACAACATAATTACTAATATGTGTAACTATGAGTCACATGTAGTTCAGACAGAAATATCTGATCATCATGGACAACTAATCAGCTTTTGCAGAAGTAATGACACAGTATCAGAACCAAAACAAACAACCAAAGAAATTAGGATCATCAGTGAACAAAATATTAACATCTTTAGAACAATGTTAAGTAAGGAAACCTGCTAGAGGCCCAGAGTGTAAATGAAAAATATGATGCATTTATTTCAACAATTAAGTACCATTTTAATGTAGCATTTCCCAAAGTAAAGAGACAAGAAAGGCATCAAGATCAAGCACAGTGGATTACGAGTGAAATACTAGAACAGCGAAGGAAGCTTCAGGACATGAGACGGATGGGCGAAGCTGAAAACTATAAAATGTTAAAAAAGAAGTATAGAAAAACAATAAGAGAAGCGAAAGCAAGAGCAATTGACACCACTATAGCGAACTCAAAAAACAAGGCAAAGGCAGCTTGGAATGCAATCAATGCTGAAAGAAAGGAAAAAGATGGGTCAAACAAAGAAGAAGGTATTAGGTCAATTAAAGTAGACAACACAGTGGTCACAGATGGTATGGAAATAGCAAACATACTGAGTAATAACTATATCAGTGTAGTAGAAAACCTAAAATTGGAAAGAAATAGTCAAAAACAGAAGGGTATTAAGGTACCAAAAAGATCATGCAGTACTATGTTCTTAAGACCAGTCACGGAAGACGAATTGTGGAAAACTATACAGAAACTGAAGTCCAAGAAATCAGCTGGTGATGATGAAATATCAAATCATGTAATAAAGCTGGTATGTGAGGAGATAATAACACCACTGCTGAACATAGCAAACTGTTCGTTCAGAGATGCAATTTTTCCAGAAAAACTGAAGATAACGAAGGTGGTGCCAGTGTACAAGAAAGGGTGTAAGGATGATCCCAACAACTACAGACCAGTTTCACTGATATCAGGTTTCTCAAAAATCCTAGAAATGCTTATGTATACCAGATTAGTTAACTATTTGGACAAACATAACTTTCTCATGACCTCACAACATGGTTTCAGAAAGGGTAAATCTACAGAATCAGCAATTGTCAGTCTAACAGAATACATTTTACAGTCCTTAGATGAGAAAAAGGTTGTCTCTGCAATGTTTCTGGATCTTTCAAAGGCATTTGACACCATTGACCATGAAATGCTGATACAAAAATTAAGCAACTATGGCATTCGGGGGCAACCAGGTGAATCGATAAAATCATACTTGTGCAACCGCAAGCAGTATGTATCATTAGGAAACTCGTACCAATCAGAAACCAAATCCATCAAATATGGAGTGCCGCAGGGTTCGGTAATGGAGCCATTGTTATAATGTATTTGTTAATGATATAGGTGTTGAGGAGGAAGAAAAGAAAATATTGTATGCTGATGACATGACAATACTAAATAGTGACCAAAATATGGAACAGCTTGAGAGAAGAGCATACATGTCTGCAAATGTCACAGCTCAATGGCTGTTGGAAAATGAACTGGTTATAAATCTAAAAAAGACTATGTATGCAGTGTTTAGAAACAAGGAAAAGGCTGTAGACATGGATTTAGAGGTTGATGGAACAAGGCTGGAAGAAGTAGAATCTGCTAGATTCTTAGGTATTCTTGTGGATAATGAACTGAAATGGAAAAAACATATTAATAATGTCTGTAAGAAACTGAGCTGTGTCATATTCTTAATGATGCAACTATCACAGTATTCAGACAAGAACCTTCTGTGTGCAGTGTATCATGGACTTTTCGAACCATACTTGCAGTATGGAGTGACTGTGTGGGGAAACTCAAACAAACAAGAGACAAAACGAGTGTTCACATTACAAAAAAAAGCAATTAGGACCATTTTAAGAAGAAAGACCTCTGAAACATGCAGAAACTGTTTCAAGAATTTAGGTATCTTAACTTTTTCATCGTTGTATATATACAAAACAATAATGTACATCACAAAAGGTAGTGAGGACTGGATTACAAATGCTAGTGTACACACCCACAATACAAGAAAGAAGAATGAAGTATGGAGCATACCCCACCGACTGGCAATGCTAGAAAAAGGACCCCAGTACTCTGGTATAAGACTACTAAGAAGTCTGCCCAAAATCCTGCAAGATAGTGTACTTCACAATGACTTTGCAAAGAAACTTAAAGACTATCTCATTGAAAAAGAGTTTTACAGTGTTGCAGAATACTTATGCCATTAAATTTGTATATATTGTTACTCATTATCAGTAATGTAAAAATGTAAGCTAAAGGTGTAGGAAAATAAGTGATAAAGAATTTTAATACTTTGACATGTCCTATATTACATGTACATTTACTGTACACAATGTAATCTTACAGGATCAAATAAAATTCAATTCAATTCAATTCAACGAGGACAGATGCATTACAACTCGGCAGTTGGTTCTACATCTGTCAATCAGCAAAGGAAGGGTGCGTGCAATTATCCAGACTCTTCTTGGATATTCAAAAGTGTGTGCAAGATGGGTCAAATGCTGTCTAACAGTGGATCAAAAATCGCACAGAAAAAACATTTGTCTTGACTTGTTGCAACATTTTGAAGCTGAGGAGGAGGTCTTCTTGTCCCGGATTGTGACACCATTTGGATCTAACTGCTTCTGCTGGTAAGGTCATGATCACCATGTTCTGGGACTGCAAATGTGTGATTCTCATTGATGTGATGCCAAGAGGCGGTACCATTAATCCAGAAACGTATGTGAACACATTAACAAAACTGAATATGCACTTATGGCAACTTCGGTTCCATAGCAAACCAGGAGATTTTTTGCAGATAATGCTCAGCCCCACACAAGTCTGACGATTGCAAAATACATCGTAAAACAGGGTTGGACAGTGTTACTCTATCCACCCTCCAGCCTTGACCTAGCTCCCTCGGACTTCCACTTGTTTTGGCCATTAAACGATGCCACTTCTGGAAGATATTTTGAGGACAGCGAGGAAGTGATTCACACAGTGAAGCACTGGCTTTGCCACTAGAATAAGGTTTGGTACTGGCAGGTTATACACGCCCTTGTTTTGTGCTGGAGGAAGGCCATAGAATGGGATGGAGATTATGTGGAAAAATAGGGTGTGTGGATAAAACACCATTTGTGTGTGTAGTTTTCATTATGTTCAATGAAGAATTGTTGACGAAAAAAATGTGGTGCATTACTTTCTGGGCAACCCTCATATTAATTCAGCAATGTAATATCAACAGTCAAATTCACTGAATAACACGTCTTGAAAAGTGTTTGTATAATAATCTATACTATTCTCAACATACAGTCTATTTTCTGTTCGTGCTTCTATGGAAAGGAGGTGGTTTGGCTCAAGCTAGTGCATGGAGCAGAGAAAGAATGACATAGCATACAGGTTGGAGGGGCCTTGAGAGGGGGAAATATTTATTTGTTTCTCAGTCAGTACTGCCAACCCATAGATGTGCTCATCTTGTATCAATTAGCAGCCGTGGTATAAATAACAAATGGAATTAACAAAGACTTGCAAAAGAGGTTTATGCAGATGTTTATGTTTAAATACACTTGTTATGTTATTTATTTCTCTATTGACTTGCATAACACAACATTTTGCAATACTTTGAAAGAGCAAGTGCTAATAGATTGCATAAGTTGACAGCAATCGGAAACAGAGACTGATCAGCACAACATGTTCCGATTTGTGCAATCTTTTTTCAGTAATCAGACCTACTATACTGGTCAATGTTCACTTGTGTATTCATTTGCTTCAAAATGAATAAATTTTCATCATTGGTCTTGAAGTGAAAATGGAGATGTAAAAACAAAGTATGACAGGTTTTTTGTATCTCCTTTGTTATCCGTTCCAAGGAAATGCGATGTAACTCTGCAGTAGAAGTTCATTGTGACTTAAACCTTCTTTAAAATGTGGTTGGATTTGGTCATCTCCCTTAAAACTGTGATCAGATCTTGGTCACCCTAATCTTCATGTACACTTATAAAAATGGAGTTTTCCTACACTTATTCTGAAGATTGGAGTTGCTGAGTGAAGTTCTTCTAACTACTATTGGTGGGCCTTTGTCATTGCTTAGAAAGCGAAACAGACAGAGCCAGAGAAGGGAAATTTTTATCAAAATATCATTGTTGTGCCACAGAAGTGGCTTCCTGATCCACTTCTTGGCCTTGATTTCACAGCAGATTTAACACTTAGTTTTAACCACATGTGGTGTTCCTGCTTTTTAATAATAACTCTTTTATTGTACTTCCTTTTCTGTCTCAATAAACTTTACCACAGCCACATGTCAAAAGTCACTTCATAGACCAATTGTTCTGTAGTTTCTTCTATCTTATTTGTCTTCTGTCTTGTTTGACTCTTGAGGAACTGTCTACTTCTGCAAACATTCCATAAATAATTTACCAAGTTCATCATGGGTTACTTTCCATCCAGCTTTAATCGTTTTCACCGACACATGGTCATCTCCAGGTGCTTTTCCTTTCTTCATATTTCAAATGGCTTTATGCACCGCATATGGCATTAATTTTGCCTCTGTTATTGCTTGCTGTCAGAATACTTTTGGGTGTTTCAAGATGAATATTGGCATTTTAAGATTTCTTAGTATTTATTACTTTCAACTTGCAGTTATAAATAATACACCAACTGAAAGAGCAACTCAAAAAGTTTTTTCTTACAAGTGTTCAATATGAGCACTGTTGCTCACAAGGCACATATTGAGTTGATAGATGAGTGGTTCAGCTTTTTCCAGTTAAGAAAAAAGTCATAGTTCTAGCAGATCAAGGTGAGAAGCACCAGTTACACTTACTTCATCAGAAAGGTAGGCCCATATCCTTTCCACCAGGATACAGCACTAAAATTATTCAATTTAGAAGAGTCTCATTGCAATTGTACCATATCGTGGGTATTTGCTGACCCAAGATGTTCACATTATGTATGTTTACATTTCCGTGTAGGTGAGGCGTCAATTCATCACCGAAGACAATATGATCCAGAAAGTCTTTATTGTCATGCACCAACATTTTGTTTGCAAAGTTGACACGTAAACCATGCAACATATTGTTTGCAAAATTGGCACGTAAACTATGGTCTGTATGGTTTAGAGCTTTTAACAATTGCAAATGATAAGGGTAGAGTTGTAAGTGTTCTCTTTGAGTCTCCACACATATGTCACTGAAACTGGTAATTCATGACTAGCCTACCGAAATGATTTCTTGCGGCTATGTGTGAAAGATTGTCTGACTTGTTCAACATGTTCTTCAGCCACTCTTGGTCATCATCTAGTCTTTCCTTTGCAAAGACAGTTTGTGTCCTTGACAGTTTGTGTCTTTAAACTGATGATACCATCCATGGATGTTATTGTTAGTTGAAAGATTACAGTGGAACTTAATACAGAATGCACATTGCATTGTAACAACAGGTTCAGTCCTTGCAAAGTGTAAAACACAAAAAACTTTGTTCACTAGCTGCTAGTCCGCAGCTCGTTGTCGTGTGGTAGCATCCTCGCTTCCCGCGCCCGGGTTCCTGGGTTTGATTCCCGGTGGGGTCAGGGATTTTCTCTGCCTCGTGATGACTGGGTGTTGTGTGATGTCCTTAGTTTAGTTAGGTTTAAGTAGTTCTAAGTTCTAGGGGACTGATGAATATAGATGTTAAGTCCCATAGTGCTCAGATCCATTTGAACCATACTAGCTGCTATCTTTGCTATTAGCACCTTCTATCAGAAGACGCAGAAAACATTACATGTGTATTGTTATAAAAACAAAAGTGTTTGAGTCACTCTTCATTTGATATATTATTTACAAGTTGTAATTTGAATTTAATAAATGCTACAAAGCCTTAAAATCCCAGTATTCATTTTGATACACTCGGTATTACTTTTTACAATAGTTAGTCTTATCAAATACAGTATACTCCCATTTATTCAGGGAAATTTGGAGAAGAAGATGCATGGAAAATCGAAAAACACAAGTATTCTATATTTTTCAAACATATATTCTTTGTTTGAAAGTTTATCCAAGTTCTATGCCTGGGTACTACAGACTTGTTTTTTTCTTAAAACAGTCTCTGATATTGGTCTGCTCCTGAAAAAGAGTTAACATTTCTTGTGTAGCATTTTGAATCTTTCTTGCAGCAATAAAGTCATTGTACTGGAACCCTTTCTCGCTCATGTAACCTAGAAGAGTATCAACACATTGCAGTGCAGTACAGTGACTGACAAGGTAACTGTCTTCATTCCCACTTTCACATTCACTGTCCTCTCCTTTGTTTTGTTGTGAAGCAGCACTCACTATTTTGGCGTCACATGCATTAGCCGTCAGTGACAGGTTTGAGTTTTATTCATAAGCATCTTCAAAATCATTTAAAGTTGTTGCCAGATGCATTATTTGTGTGGTTGTTATTTCTTCATCACTGAAACCTTGAAAATCACTTTCTTCTATTAACTGCAAGATCCAAGACAGGAGAAAGGGCAGTGTTGGCTGTAAATTTTTAATCTGTTTATTGAAGATCCATTTCAGCTACGGTGTAGTTATCTTCAGTGCAATTATATCCAAGTCATGATGACTATTTGTAAACAAAATTGCACATGCTACCACACTGTCATCACAGATAACCTGTAATGGCAGTGTGGTATCATGTATGATTTTATTTACAAAGAGTCATCATGACTTCAATATAATTGCACTGAAGGTAGCTACACAGTAGCTGAAATTGATCTACAATAAACAGATTAAATATTATGACTGATGCTGTCCTTCCTGCTATCTTGGATCTCATAAATACATCAAGGAGCATGCTGTTCCTGATGCTAGTAAATCCGAAGAATATCTGGAAGAAATTTCCTCCATGATGAAACTAGTGTGTGTAGCTTGACTACCTGCCAGGCATCAAAAGTCTTGCGTAGCATGTAGAATTGTCAACTTCTTTCAGAATGCCACCAAATCATCCTGAAGGACTAGTGTTGTAAGTAGACCAGCCCGGTAATGTCGTTTTACTGATGCAATTACACTTTGGTCCATTGGTGGTATAATGGCAGTTACATTTTGATGTAGATGCTTAGTTGTGATGAGACCATCATCACATATGAGAATGCTCTTATCAGGATGTGAAAGGGCATTATGAGCCTTCTGTGGCAATCCTTTCTCTTGTAGAAACCACTGAACTTATGGTAATAAATGTGTGTGGAACCACTTTTGGAAAATTTCACTTTCCATCCACAATTGCATTGAATCCCCCCCCCCCCCCCCCCCCCCCCGGTTTGTAGACATTTCCAATATAAACCATTTTTATCTGCATTATAAATTTGATATGGTGTGAAATTCTCTTCTTCCACAAATTTCTGTAACTATTCTTGGAAAATATCAGCTGCTGCAAATTTGAACCAAGGTGCTCTCCAGGCACAATAATTTCGCAAATCCCACAACATTGTTTGAATCCAGGTAGCCATACATATGAGACACTAAATTCTCCATCTAACGCTAGAGGTTTATGAAAAAAATTAGCTTTTTCAGCACATATTTTTTTGTTTCAATTTTACCATATGCTTCTTTCATTTCCCTGTCATCTCTTTTATAAATTTCTTTTAACTTGGTTTGTTGACACTTACATGCCAATTAACATCAGAAAACTGAGTTTGTGTTCAATTTACATGGAACAGGCTAGCTGATAACAACGACAACAGTACTTTGTTGTCATGCAGCACCTACACAATGGAAATGGTGCTTACTGTCTCTTGGCTGGTTGTTTATCGCTGTTTGCTGGAGAAAAATATTGCTCTCTCCCTCTTCCCTCTCCTGCTGTCCCTCTTTTTTTTAAAAAAGGAGGCACAGATAAACTGCAAACCAGAAACCAGATAATCCACACACAAATAATCAGGAGTACATTGTATTCATTTTACCTTCTCATGTCCTCTTGAAGACATTTCACATTAATTTTGTTTGCTCCAGCATATTCTGTTATGTTTCAATAATCATTTTCTTTTGATTTTATTCTTCTTCTTACCTAGAACATTGTTTATGGATTTACTTAGTGCTTTTGTAAAATAATTTCCCAATTTGTCTATGGTGGTTCCATTCTAAATAGGTGCAGGGGGTGTTCCTCATTCCAGTCCATCCAGGATGGCCCCAGGTCCACTCTGCCCGTTATCAAAATGAGTTCTGGAGATCTTCCCTAGGGGTTAAAGGCAGTTGGAGTGAGAAGCCCTCCACATCTCACTCTCCTAGTGCGATAGAGGATAGAAAGACTGCTGTCTACTTTCAGTCAGGCAAATAATCCAGTAACAGGCTTGTGCCACAGACTTTACCTTTTGTCTGAACTTCATTTTTTAAAGATAGATTTTTACCTTTTATTAAAGTTATTCCTTCATGTCTTAACATAAGTTATGTCATTCTCTTATTATCATTGTTCTCATATATTCCTTCGCTCATGAATTCTATAGCTAATTTCCAAATTTCTTTTCTTATCAGTCCACTTAAGTTTCAATACTGTTCTTTAACATCACATCTCAAACCCTTTTGCCACTCTCCATGGCACACGTCCATACAGTGGTGTGCTTGAAACATACATCCTCTGAAATTTCATCCCGTTTTTTATTCGAGTACATATTTTTTAAATGAGGAATGCTCTCTTGTCATATGATAATCTACTTCTTATATTGTTCTTGCTTCATTCTTCATGTGCTATTTTGCTTCCACGGCAGCAGAATTCCTATGATTCGTCTACTATGTGGCCCTCAGTTTTGATGTTAAGTTTATTGCTAATCTCATTTCTGCCCCTTCTCATTACTTTTGTCATTATTTGGTTTACTCTCAATCCATATTACCTGCTCATTAGACTGTTCATTGCATCAGCAGCTCCTGTAATTTTTTTCACTTTTACTGATGATTGCAATGTCATCACCAAATCTAATAATTGAAATCCTTTCATCCTCAAGATCCTCTGAACCTCTTATCAGTCCTCCATGGTCTTTGATAAGGCTGTTGGCAGAAAGACAGTGACTCCTAATATCAGAAATCTTGAACTGCCACTGCTGATGATTTTTATTGAAAATCTAAATTGTCACTGGGATAAAACCTGGGACTTGGGATTATTTGACCATTGTGGTCTCAAAGGTCTGTAATCACATTAATCCTAAAGTGATTCAAGATCATCATATTCTGTACAGTTTCTGTATTATTTATACAGTGTAGACAGTTTCATCTTTAATTCCATTTGGTTCTTGCTAAGACCATTTCCTTTTAGTTTTCTCTGAGATGAATGTGTTAAGGACAAACATACTTTTTTATGACAATTTTTATTAATATTTGACCTCTGTCACTTCTGATATCATACCAAAGTTTCCCACTGAAGAATCATCATACATTTTTGCTCTCCTTTCAGTTTAAATCTCTGTGTTATCATCTTTAAGTGGGATGTACTGTAATTTAACTACTTCTGTAACCATTTGTAGATATGTTCTATACCTCAACTTAATTTTATCAGATTGGAACATAGACTTGAATGAGTTCCATGGATATCTTTCAATAACCTTATTATGTGCCATTTGATGTTATTTAGCTCCTTTTTTTAACTTCACAAACCTAACTTCAGTTAAAGGTACATTGCCCTAAATAAAAGTATCTGTAAGCATTTTGGTGTCCAAGATACATTTCACTGTTTGTTTAGCCAAAATAATTTGTAACAAAGTGTGAGCATAGAAATAGTTGTGCATGTCTCATAGGCTGACACCATTGGCTAAGTTCCCTGAATCCATGTTTCCCAATATTATTTCACCTGACTTTGAACTGCAATGGCCCAGCACCGAGTGTGATAGTAGAAACTGAGAATGCTATCCCTGCTACAGTAAACTTCCAGGGTTTGAATGAAGAGTTTGAGACATCAGAATAGCACTAAGCCTCAGGAGAGCTATCATCAGACTTGTCTTAGTCCAGAACCTGAGTGTTTCTACATCTTTGAGCATGGGATCCACAAGACCAGTTCACATGCTGATCACATGCCCTCAGACCTTTCAAATAAATAGTGCCATTTAAAAGTCATTTTTTGTGTGACTCATAAAGCATTCCACAGTTACTGTAAACTTTTTCTTTTAGATGAGCATAATTTATAATATAAGATTTTAATAATTACTCTTTTCCTGACTTATTATTTTTGCAGCCATGTCTTATCTCCCAGTGAATGAGGTTTTTGTTACATTTTTTACAACACCATGGCTGTTTGTTTACAAGTAGGTATATTACCTGTATTTGTTTTTTTTTATTTCCAACTTAAAAAGTTGAAATTTCTCAATACGTTCTATCAGTTATGTGCTGCTACCTGTATTCCCATATTGGACTGTTGTATTTATTTAAATAATTTTTAATTTAGAAAATCCTGTTTTGTTGTTATTGCACTTCACACTACTTCAGACTACTACAGTGATGAGTCACAATCCAATATTGGCATACCTATGAATATTAAGAAGTATGCAAAAAATTCATGCAGGGACATGGAATGTGCATATGTTTACTTTTATTTGTTGTGTCTTAAGGACATAAGAAGAATTTTGTCTGTAGCTTTGACATTCAGTTATTTCATCTTGGTAAATATACTCAGCAATTATCATCCGATTGATCTAAAACAATTAGTCGCAACTCATATGGGTAAGCAGACACTAGACCCAGATGTAAATAATCATCTTTTTTTCATTTAAATGGTAAGTCCCACTTCAGGATCTGAATTAGTTATGTAGATTCTGCAGTCACAGATTTCATGGCCATGAAATACAAGTATTTTTGCTCTGCTTTCTGTATTTTCTTTGTGGAAAAAAACTAGATGTATCAAGTGTGGACGTAAATATTTTCGTTGTTGATAAATATTTTATTTGGCTTCATATGTAAAATGGAAATTGTATGTGTTCCTCAGCTGCAGTTACCAAATCCTAAGATTCCCCATTACAGTTTATTACGTGTATTGATTGAAATTTTAATGTGTTTGGTGCACCAAATATACTATTATTCCAGTGTTTTTTCTTTCAGAATGTCAGTCCGTAAGTTGCACCTGTTTAGAATTTACTTTTTGTATGTTTTGTGTCTGTAATAACTTCTTACAGTGTTTATCAGGATTCCAGCTCTTATTTTCAATTCACTGTTCAACTGTTACAGTGTACTGAGGGGTAACATTTGTCTCTGCCCTTGCATGCAAATAGTAGACATGCATGCTTTTTTTCTGTTTTTTTTTTTTGTGTCACGTTTGTGTTGCATTTTGCCTGAGAATGCAGCACAGTAGAAGCACTTTTAGTTTCTTATCATATCTGAGTGCAATTTTTTTCATGCCCAGAGCATAATGACAGACTTTCAAAGAATAAAGATCAATAATTAGAGAAAGAAAGAAATGTGTGGACTACTACACATAACTGCCCTCTTCTCAGATGTGAATAACATGACTGTTCATTGTAAAAGGAAGTACAGTATCAGTATATGTAGAAAGTGCTAACACATATTGCCAAATTTGATAGCACTGGGTTAATCAATGCAATTTTGTAATGCTAATGTAGTTTTTTTAACTGTATAGCACAGTTACAGTTTATCAAGAGTGAAAAAGAGAGTATTAATGTCCAAGTAGAATGGATTTTTACCAAAGAATTAAGTATCACTATTTGAATCTTGTCTCAAACTGAAGATATCACATAGTGCAGCAGTAATAATTCAATATTTCCTTTATTTGAATCTTGTCTCAAACTGAAGATATCACATTGTGGAGCAGTAATAATTCAACATTTCTTTTTGATTATCACAGTCTTGTCTGTGATAATATTCTTTGTTATGTGCAAAGTAATTGTAAAATAATTTTAAATTCATTACTAAGATGCTCTGAGAAATATCTTTTTTGGAAACTCGTCATTATGTCTCTGATATCCATCCTAATTGTGTTTTGCATGCCTTTTTTGCATGAACAGTTTTGTAATGTCACACCTCATCATCAGTCATATTTTCTCATTTGTTTATTTGCTGGAGCTAATTCATATCTCAACACCTGTCCTTACCCTCATTCACTGCCTGCCCCCTTCACATGCCTGTCCCAAACCTTTGCCACGGTCCTCATGTTATTTATAGGTTGTGGAGTAGCAGGCTTCCCTAGCGGCATTCAGCAGGCGAACAGCCTCCCTTCCTCCTACCCTCCATCAGGCTTCACTGCTACTGCTGGGGGGTACCGCTACGCCGTCCCGCCCGGTGAGCACGGAAATCCAGCTCCAGTGCCAGCAGGCTTTGTAGATAGCTGCAGCTCTACTGGCTACCGCATGCAGTCGCAGATGTTGCCCCCTACTGCTGGCTCGGGCCAGCTATGGAAGGCTCCTTCGATGTCGGATCTGGCGGCGTTCAGTAGAAGTGGTGCTAATTGTCGTGGTCCCCTTCCTCCCTCATCCCTGCCTCTCCCTCTGACGGCTGCAGCCGACGCTCCAGGATCGGGCACACACGCACAAGCTGGGTCCGGTCCATCTTTGGGCCATCACACATCGCACCCCTCACCTCAGCAGCAACAACCTGGGACAGCCACCTCCTCAGAAATTGACCGCATCATGGCCAAGATTGAACAGGATAATCGGATTCTTGCTGAACTAGACAAGACACGATCCACCATAGGTGAGTATGAATTTGTTTTTGCCCATAAAAAGCAGTGGCTGGAATGGTACATTCAGTGTGCTGCTGTATGGTTTTCCTGGAGATGTGCACTGGAAGGCCATAAAGACAGTTTTCTAAGTTTGCTTTTTACAATGGCTGTGAAGATGAGAGCACTGTCTTCCAGGTTGTCACTGCAGTAACACCGGCCTCGCCTAAGTAAACTTGTTAGATGTAAAGCCTTTAAAACACTGACAGTGCTGAAGCTGTTTGCATGCTGATCATTTGATAATCTGTGTATATATTACCTCCAAATATTCCAATATTGTGGAAGTAAACCCACATCGCATGCTGTTGTATCTTTCTGTAAGTAGCTGCAAGAAACTGTACTGCAATATACCACAAGGCTTCACTTCATTATATTTGCTTTGTTTCACTTCCTCCTACAATTTCTATGCCCGAAAAAAGAAAAATAATAGTCATAAAAATTACTAGGGATGGAATAGTGTGAAAGTATGTATTAATGGCCAACTACGGTATTGATAAGTTTCAATTTTATTTATCTGGACATTTTCTACTTGTAACTTATTTTTATTTATTATTTTTGTGGCCATAGAAGTTGAACATTTTCTTTTCAATTAAAAGTTAGTGTCGTTGATCAGGAATAAAACATTTTTTTTTAACAACTGTAGAATTTATTTCTGTAACACAAAATACACATGTCATAAGGAAAGACTTTCCTTGCTACAGTATGATTGAATATTAAATTAAACAGAAAAATAAGAGAATAAGAACGTTAAAAAAGAAGATCTGTAGAGATAGTGTCTAAACATGCAGGGACCATATATTGCATATTGAATAGCTGTTAGAAGATAATGCTAACATATTCTGTGATATCTTTATAAAAAATTGTAGCAAAAGAAGCTTAAAATTATGGAGAAAAGTTACTCTTGTGTGTGATTAGTGAGTGGACATACAAGAACAAAATGTCAATGGAAATGGAAAAAATTAAAACCGGTTATGGAAGTTTTAAAGTTAAAATAAACCTGATAGCACCTTACCACAATTTTTAATTTTGATTTGTATGATTATTTGATCTCTCTCATAGAAAATCTGTTATGCTTCCCCTGTTAGCTATTCTAAAAAGATTATATGGGTAAATATTACCCATTGGAGTGTAATTTCCAATTGTTTAATTCAGTGTAATATTGATTTAGCATTTAAGTTGCAGATTATGAGTAATGATCATTTTATTGCTTTCATATTGTAATATGCTTGTGTGCAAGCTTTAGTATATGTCTTCTTTGGCGTATTGTTGAATCTTGTTGATTGCAAAGCTTCAAATTAATCAATAAACAATAATGTATGAGGGCTATCCACAAAGTATATTACGTTTTGGAATTAAAAATAAATAAAGAATTGGAATTTTTTTTTTATTATTTTATTATATACAGATGAAAGCCACACTTAAATACTACTTTTCTACATAGTTGCCATTTATATTAAGGCACTTATCATAGCGATGGACGAGCTTGGAAATTCCTTCGTTGTAAAATTCGGCCGCCTGCGCCTTCAACCACGTGGTTACCTCTTCGTGCATCGTCATCAAAACGCTGCATAGCCAACCACTTCTTCATTGCTGGGAATAAGTGGAAGTCGCTCGGTGCCAGGTCGGGACTGTACGGTGGATGAGGAAACAACTTCCACTTAAAAGATTCGAGAACTTCACGAGTGGCATTTGCCGTGTGGGCCTGGGTGTTGTCGTGAATCAGCAAGATCTTTGAGCCCAACTTTCCCATGCGCTTGTTTTGTATTGCTCTTCTGAGGTTGTGCAGAGTTTGGCAATACCTTTGAGAGTTTATTGTAGTGCCTCTTTCCAGGAAATCCACAAAAATCACACCTTTTCTGTCCCAAAAGAAGTAACCATGTGGTTGAAGGCGCAGGTGGCCGAATTTTATGACGAAGGAATTTCCAAGCTCGTCCATCGCTACGATAAGTGCCTTAATTTAAATGGCAACTATGTAGAAAAGTAGTATTTAAGTGTGGCTTTCATCTGTATATAATAAAAAAATTTCCAATACTTTATTTATTTTTTATTCCAAAATGTAATGTACTTCGTGGATAGCCCTCATAATTACATTTTATGACACAGTCTGCAAGCAGTGAAATAACACAAGCACCGTCTGTCATTACAGCTTTGCTGTATGAACACCCTCACTTTGAAATATATGGTTAAGTTCTCTCTTGTGGTTTTTGTATAACTGAAATGCACATGTGTTTTTCCTCGGTACATCAGTCACATAGGTTTCCACATTTGTCAATTATGTTGGTATGTGAAACAAGAAAAAACAATTATTTCCAAGCAAGTCCGAAGTTTGATCACTTCTTTGTAATATTCTTTAAAATTTAGTACAGAATGCCCCATCATTTTTCTATTTGCAATTTTGCCATCTCCTTCCTACAGATGCATGCAAATTTGCTTAGCTGCACTCTGAATGCTGTAAAAAGAACCGCGTGTAATGCTGTTTTGTCAAAAAAAAAAAAAAAAATTAATATTATTATTGTAGAATATAGGATTTTAAGTGTTATTTTATTAGTTTTCCCAAGACGCAAGAAATAGCAACTTGAATAAAACAGACTGAGCATATTAATCTTTCGATTAGCACTTATCCTTATTTGAGTAGAACAAACAGGGAGATGTAAGAAAAAACACCTAAGTTAGTAGTTGGTAGTCTTTAAAGAACTTTTCGACAACTTCCCATTTCTCTACCATAAGTAGTAATGTATCACTAGCTACCAAGTGGTAAAGACTACAACAATTGTCAATTGGAACTAACCCAGACTTTGGGTTACACTACAGATCAGTCTGTCATCACAGTTAGAGTATTAGTTGGGGTGGGGGATCTGGGGGCACATTATCACACTCTAGTTAAATGTTTATATACTGTATACTCTTTCCATCTTATAATCAGCTTCTAAATAACACCAAAAGACAACTCCAAGATAAGATCTATAGGTAGCATTATTACCTGACACATCACATTACCCGCCATTTTATACAACTGTAGTGTCAGGATGGGTTAAGGAGCATAAGTGAGCATCTAGGACTGATCCTGTTCACTCTAGCATATGGAATGAAAAGGGGAGTTGCCAAAAAATGGAGATTTTTTTCTCCTTCTATTCTACAGAGTACAATTGGTCTGTCATCTGCTATGACTGCTTACGGCACCACACATTGTGGTGGAGAGCATTTTGCTCTGAATGGGAGGAGCAGGAGGACTCATCTGTAAGGTAGGAGGGCCGATGGACAAGACAGCGATCAACTGCTTTGGCCACTGTCTCGCTGGCTGTCCTGCATAACCCACATAACCGATCTTTGCTCTCCCTTTGCTTGGCTTTGAATCTTCTGAAAGCACTACTTGCTCAGCCACTCTGTGGTTACTGTCCCTAACTCAGCTGAGCTGAGTGTGGGATTCAAACCCAGTGCTGTGGAGCTCCTTATGTAACTTAAAAAAAGTAATAATAGTAATAATAATAATAATAATAATAATAATAATAATGCTTTCCTTTAGCCTTAACACCACTTTGGGCTGTACAATCTCCACCCCCCTTCTGAAAGACCTGGTTATGTGTCATTAACAAACTTTGATAATCTTTGATAATCAAGAAATGTATAACTGAGGCTTCGCGAAAGTTAGTTAACATTTAATATTTTAAGAAAAGGGGACTTATCCTAATAGAGAGTGTAAATCAAATGTTAAAAACATGCTAGGGGCAGGAGGTACGATGTTTCAGTATTGCAATAAATCGTGTTCACAAGTATTAGTTCTTGAAGCGGCTTGTTTACAATGTTACTTCCAAATGTGCAATGTTGCCAGAGTTGCTGCAGTAGCCAGTTGTCAACCAGGTGTGGCTGTGAGCATGGTAGAGGCAACTAGCTGGTCTGTAGCTAAGCCAGTGCATGGTTACATGGACATTGTGATAAGGTCTCTGTGTCAAGGCTGGTATGGCACTCACGGACAGGAGCCACATCAGTGTGGATTCAAATAGTTTATGTTTTTTTTTTGTGTGGGGGGGGGGGGGGGGCAGGAGAGTAATAATGACTAATGACTATCATTAGAAATACATCAATTTCCTATTAAAGGCATGATTGCAAAAGACATGAATTACAGAAACTTTACATAACTCATAACAGTTAGTAAACACATGATATTTAAAGTTAACAGATTCAAGTTTTCTGTTTATAAATCTGGTCTGATTAGACCTGCAGCAGAACTGGACAAATTACCAGAAATAGATTTCATATCTTAACCTAAAGGAAGGTCATGTGTATTAAGTGACATTTTTAATGTTAGGCATGGTTGCTTTAGAGGTTCAGGCTTTACCATTTCAAGTACAACCCTTAACAAATGACAAATTTTGTCTTGACTCAGTGAAACGTTACTACATATTGCCAACAATAAGTATGCTGCAAAGTAAAATTTCACAATTTTGCATTTCCGTTAAAAATCACTGTCTGGACTGAAGTCTGTGTTAGACATTGATCTTCTTGGCAAGATCTGACTATACTGTAGTGTATTGTTTTACCTCTATTTCACATAGTGAGAACTTTTGCGAAAGGGCATGCTCTAGTGGCACCTGCTAAAATGTGAATCCCCGTCAATTGCTGTGGTTATGGTGACAATAGAGCGGCCAGATCTGCCGGCAATCAGTAACGGAAAAGGGCTGGAATAATTCCAATTGTTCAAGCCTATTGTCATTCATATCCTGAGGTGCCAGTCATAAAACACAGTGAAGTTGCATGAGAGGTCTAAAATATGCCTATTTTTTCCTCCAAAAGGGCTTAAATATTTGCTTGCTAAGCAAGGATTCTACTAATTTACCTAGTGAGCATTGTACCTTCTAAAATTGATTTTATTCAAGCTGTTAGGAAAATGCATAACTATTCACATGACAAGTGGGTTTAATTTTCAATTTCCCATTTTAGACTTTCATTGTTAGAGTATGATACAACCTACAAAGCTGGTGAGAAGAATTCATCTATTGATGTTTGGAAAATTAGCATGAGGCGCACGTGTGCATCCTTGCACAGGCAACTCGCTGACATGAGGAGCACCTGCGGAGCTTGTGGCTAAAGGCTTTGTGACTTCACATGGCAGCCCTTTTGCTGTTTTGACATGACAGAGTCACATGCTTGTACAATCTGGTACTGATTCAAACATCATGCATAGTGGCAGCAGAACTTTTCAACTCTTATTTTTACCCATATTCTTATGGAGATGGACTAAAAAGCAGTTAATGAGTAACCTGTATGTGATGGTACAGTTTGATGACTTATAGTGACACATTCATAGTTCTGCTCTCTCCAGGCTGGCAGCAGTAAACTTAACCTTGACAAATTTCTTATTGTTTTAGTTGTTTTTCATAAGTAGGCACAGGGGTGATTAAAGCATTAATGTGATGAAGAACTCAAGGGTTCATATGAATTATTTCACTTCTGTATCAAGTAACCTGAATAAATGTGTAATCTGTGGTTATAAGTTTCAAGCTTGGCTGTTTTATATCATACATAAATATCCTTAAAAGCTTTCTCATGGCAATATAAATCACTTGCTGAATACGTTTGTAGTTGACTCTATCAGGTAGAGCTACAGTGTACGTAAAGTTTTCAAACAAAGTGTAAAATAGTGGTGTTATGATGTACAGATGTTTCACTCAAGTGTATAGGTCTTGGCTCGTTCATAAAATCGAGATACAATGAAGTATTCATAAACTCATATGTGTTGCAGGTTATGTGTAATTACAGTATAACAGTGTGATTTCCTTGCTCAGGTAGCTTCAACCTCTTTTTTTTTATGTAGCAATTAACTGAGAATGAACATTAGACTAAAATGTAGCACAATATCAAATATGCAATTCAATGTGGGTTCCTCCTGTAGGATGGATGACTCAATAAAATTAAGCAGTTATTCTCCAAAAGTGTTCAAGTTGTAGCACAAGAGGTAGTTTCTGATAGATCCTCTAATGGAGTGTAGTTTGTAGTCTTTGAATTATTTAATGTTAAGATGTGAGTTGTGAGTATGTATTCCTGACTGATGTTTATTGGTAAGCATTTGAGAGACCTTTTATGACATCTTACATCTGTTTCTAGAGGTCTTTTGTCTGACTCAAATACAAACACATATTGTCATAAACATGAAAAGCGCAAGCAAATTCATACTCTGTACAGGGGGCAGCAGTACATCTCTTTGGAAACGGTCTTCATCCTCCCAGTATGTTGCATAAATAAAACTTCCATCAAACTTCATTCAGCAATAACATTGATGTTATTGGCATCAGCCGATCCTTCTTTTTCTTTGGCTTTATTGTTGCGGCATTTTTGCATGCTGTAGTTGTTTTGGAAGGAGAGGCAGGCAGAGCTAATCGAGACGACGCAGTTCATCCTTGATATGGCTTTAGCCAGTCAGAATGTGTTATGATAGTATGATTGGATAACCTTATTTCAGCATTTACAGAGAAGTTACCTGTGAGTGTGGGTAAGGGCCCTCTTAAGGAGGAGTGAACTTGGTTCACCATTTCTTCACCACAGGACTCTGAAGCAATACCAAATCACCAGGCTTGTATTCAGGAAGCATAGTGCCTTTGTTTGCTATGATCCAATTGTTTTTGTGTGGCTTTATAATTACTATGCTTAAACTTATGTTGTTTGAGACGGCAGGCTACCTTTTTCACTTTGCCTACATTGATGCCAGGCCCATTTTGTCAATTCAAGAGGTGAATTCATGGGTCTCCCATAAATGGTTTCATATGGGGAGTATCCTGTTGCCTGATGGACATGACTCTTTGTACACAGAAGTGACGAATGCTACATATCTGTCCCAATCTAATTGTGTTTTCGGTGCATAATTTGATAACATTCACACAGTAGTGTTGTGCACTTGCTCTAAGGACCCATTGGCTTTAGGGCAAAAGGGTGTAGTTCACCATTCTTTGATTCATAACATTTTGCAAACTTGTGCAGACAGTGCCACCATGAAACTTGATCCTTGGTCAGTGAGTATTGCATTGGGACATTTTAATGGCAGTACCAAGTGATTGAAAAAGGTGCAAGCAACAGTTTCAGTGGTCATATCTGCAAGTGGTATCAAAATTAAGTATCTGAAAAAGTGATCAGTAATTTATAATATATATTTATTATTCTTGGTGCTTTGTGGAAATGGGCCACAGATATCCAAGGCCACAATTTGAAATGGTTTTGATGCTACTGTTAATGTTTTCAAAGGAATTTAGCTCCTGATGGAGGCGCACTCTTTGTGCACAAGGCAGACAATTTTTATGTACTTCGAAACGTTTATTTGTCGACCTCTCTGCCAGTAATTTGAGGCTACTCTTGCATTTGTATCTTGTTGCCCATTATGTCAGGCCTGTAAAATGTTATGACACTGTGCTATTATTCATTGTTTTCATTCTTTTGGTAATACTTCTCTGTTACCCAATGGGGTTTTGCAACATACTATACCATCTTATACGGCAAAATCTGAGAGTGATGTATCCTGATGGCATTCAACATCTCTCTTGTAATTCTTTCAGTTCTTCTAGGGAGACATCAGCTGTTTGCATAAGTCTTACTTTTTCTGCTAACCACATCAGTATTTCCATACAAACTAGTGTGGCTTAGTCTGCAACCACAGTGAAATGGCATCCATAAATGCAGCATATAAAGTAATTTATGCCAAAAATGAGAGCTAACAATTCTTTCTCAGTAGTGCTGTAGTTAATTTCTTCAGAATTTATTTGCCTGGAGGTATAACCTATTGGTCTTTCCTGACCATCAGTTTGCTTGCTCAAAATGGCCCCAACCAAGTAATCCGTTGAAAGTCGGGGTGTACTGATAAAGGTGAACTAGTCAAATTGTTTTTAATTTTTTTACTCACTGTCTCGCTCTCCTCTGTCCATTCAAACACTGTAACTTTCTTGAATAGACTTGTCAGTGGTTTTGATGTTATAGCATAATCTTATACAAATTGATAAAAATAATTGTATAAGCTAAGAAAAGATTGTAATTCTTTAATTTTTATGACACTGGGAAATTATCCACTGCCTCAGTTAGCCTCGGATCTGCTTAACTCCTTCTGAACTAAAGACATCTCCCAGGTACTGAACCTATGACAGGAAAAGAACAGTTTTCTGACTTTAAACTTAAATTGGCATTTTGGCGTTAAGAATATGTTTCTTAATATCTCAGCTAGGTAAATCTTTGAAAAGAGGCAGGCACATTTGTTAGACCAAAAAACATGTCTAAGAATACATGCAGTCCAGACAGAACTAAAAAAATAGTTTTTGGTCGGAATCTTATGATACGATATCCAAAATGCATGTCAAAGGTAGTAAAGTATTTCCAGTTTCCTAATATGTCTAAGGTCTCATCGATACATGAAGTGGATAGGTATCAGGTGTGGTAACCTTGTTTACTGCCCTCATGTCGACACATAGATGATAGGTTCTTTTCCCATTGATTGATTCTTTGTGCACAGCAACAATAGGACTTGAGCACGGACTTGTAGAGGGTTGAATTATCTCCACAGCCAATGCTGTTGAACAATATGTGTCTTTAACAACAGACTGTAGATGGTATGGTATTCAATATCCTTTCTGTGCAATTGGTCTTGCGTCTCCCATTGGATTTTCGCGCTGTATGGGGTCAGTAGCTGGCAAATACTGCCTTTCCTCAAACAACCATGTATATTCCTCTAAAACTGGGTGCAAAATGTGTTGCTTTGATTCAGGCAAGTGTGCGAACTTCTTCATTAACTGATCTTTCTTTTTAATCTGTTTTGGCTTTGCTACTTCAGTTTCTATAACCTCCCCATCACTGGCCAAGATTGTATCATGTGGTATTCTGTATCCCATTGACCAAAATTGTCAACACATCTAGCTACTTACTTGTTCCCTTTAATCTTGGGTTCACTCAGACCTCTTTTAACATGTACCTGCAACCTGTTGAGAAAATCATTCTGGGTGAGCAGATCAGACAGAAAGTCTGATCTCTGTGCTTCCCAGTCTTTGATATCGATCCAGAGAACTCTTCCCATTCCACTGCTGAATTTTACAGCTGTGGTAGTTTTCAGTGCCCATATATGCGGCTCGGTTGGGGCTTGCGAGGTTGTCTCCCACTCACAAGTTCCTCACGATTTTGACACACCCTCACTGCTCAAACAATGTATGGAATCACTGAATTGAATATGTGTGTTTTATAATCTGTCATAGCCTGATAATGTGTTAGGAAATCATTCCCTAAGATAACATCAAAGTCCCATCTGTGTTTCTTTACTACTTCCATATGAAAGATATACTTTTTTCCTTCAGTGTGCAAGTCTATTGCACAGGTGCCTACAGGAATGATTATCTCGTCTCCCAAGTCCACTTATATTGTAATGTGGCAGTCTTAGCACATGCCTGTCATTATTAGAAAAAAAGGGGGGAAAAAAAAAAAAAAACTAAACTGAGCTCTGGTAGTCACAAGAATTTTGACAGGCTTCCCTCTCAACAGCTTGTTCTCTAAAACTAAATTTGCCGCCTAAGTGGGCTCTCCCCTCTTTATAGGGTACAAATATTTTATTTGGGCTGAGGGTTGGGAGCAGAACCTGCTCCACACTCATTTCCCTGTGTATTAGAACTTTTGTTTGACTGTTAATTTTTTTGTTACCTGCTGGCACATTTCTCTTGGGGAAATTTGACCAGTTTGTGGGCAAGGATCCTGTTTGTGTCTGGCGGTATGGCATTTCCTACAACAGGGATCCCAGCAGTAGTGAGCTGTATGGTTGGGCTTCCTGCATCTTTGATAGTTCATGTTAGTAATGAACACGTGTTGCACTTAGCTGGTGTGAGGCAGGTCGAATACAAATCTTCCCGCTTCCTGATGTAATAGACCAAGTCTGACTGCTTCATGCAAGGAAGTGTGGGAGGCTACCTTTACATTACTCCCTATTTGTGGACTGGTTCCACATATGAGTACATTGATTGCTCTCACTTCAGCGTCTTCAGTTAACACTTCATTATGTGTATTGTCTCCTCCCAAGGTGCATGAGCCACAAGATGCTGCCCTAATTCTGCTGGCAAATGCTTAAAAACCTTTCCTGCTTTTCTATTTAAGGGTGGAAAACCATCGTGGCAACAGATAATCCAGCGTTTGTCAGAGTAGCTCCCTGCTAACCCCATTGCCAAGAATTCAAACCTGGGTGCTTTCGAAGTGCGTCTACTGACTCAAAATAAGTTCATGCATCATCTGAAAGCTTCAGTTTGGTGACATTTAACAAAAAATGGTCTGGGCATGTGCAGGTATGTCCCATGCCTCTGACGTTTGGAAAAATTGTTGTTACATTTTCATCTGGCTTTCCAGAAAAAGAAGGTACAAAAGCTATGACTGGAAATGTACAGGCTATGTTTGGTACTAGTTTTCCAGTTTCAACCTTTGGGGCTCTTGAAGGGCCCAGAGTTGCTGCTCTGGATACACCTTCATGAGTTATCACATTAAGCCATTCCTTTAACTCTATTTTTTCAAATGCCAGTGTGCTTATCTGCTGTTACAGTAAAGTAATGCGATCAGGCTCATCCGTGGCCAGTTGAGTTCTTTCCACTGGTTGACAAGGACATAAATCAGCTATGGTTACAAAACTGGGTCTGATTCCAAGCAGATGTACACAAAAAGAGTTCTTGCTCTATTCGAGATAATGAAAAGATCCCTCAGCAGAAGATTGCTGAAGTTGTTAAGTAGTAGAATGCAATGCTGCAACACTTGCATCATGCAGAGGTGGTAGTGGCATTGGAGGTGGTGGAGGCATTGGCATCAGTGAAGGCGGCATTGGTCTCAGCAGCAGCACGATGGCTGTGTGGACAGCGACTTCACTGGAGTCAGCCCGGGGTGGTGCGCTGTCTATCAGAATGATGTAGCCCATTGCGGTCCAGCAACTGCAGCAGCTTGCCTCTGCTTGGCTCGAACAGCAGTGGTGCATTGCTGATAGCACACTTGGCAGCGTTAGTTAGCCATCCCGGTTGACTGCTCTCACAGGTGTGCTCTGAATGCAAACTTATGTGCAAGCACACCATGCACACATCCAGCACAGGAGGCTGTTTAACCCGTGGCAAGGTACCACTGGGCACAAGTGTTTCTACCAGGTCTTGTGACTGGTCTGGAACAAATCTTGTGGACCTGATGGTAGTGATCCCACTTCCAGTCACCTTCAATGGGAGGAGCAGGTGAACTCATCTGTAGGGCAGGAAGGCTGTAGACAAGAGAGAAATCCTTTGCTGCAGCCACTGTCTCACTTACCAACTTGCACACCCCACATGACCTATCTCTGTCTCCCATTGGTTGGCTTTGAACCTTCTGAAAGCATTACTTGCTCAGCAGTCACATGGATAGTTTCCCTAACTCAGTGGAACCAATCATGGTATTGAACCCCATGTTTACACAATGAAATACACACTCCTGCAAGAGAGAGCTCTTATACCTACATAACATCTAATGTTACAGAACATACTTCTATTAAATTAATAATAAAATCCCAGAATGTTTCAGAATACACAAAAGTGGGAGGAAAAAAAAATGAGGAAAGGAGGATGTGAAGAATGTCTTATGCACATTGTAAGTACATATCTCTATCCACAAGACCGCTGTACACTTTGGCACTTCATTGTCTTCAATGAGTCATTGTCTTGAAATGGCATACTCTCATAACACACACCAGTAGACACAGAAGAAGGCCGCTGCAACCGTGTCTGAAACGTTGAGTTTCTTCATCAGTAGTTTCATACAACTTGACGTGGTAGTACACACAGAAAACTTGCATGTTGACTGACTCTGGCCATGGAAGCATATGCAATTATATGCAGATATAATTTGAAAACAACAAAATCTGAAAATTTTTGAGCACCAATATGACATTTCCCACCATTTTCCTACAAAAACCATATCAATAATGACAGGTCTATGAGAGCTTCTTTAGTGTGTTGGTGCTTTGAAGTAGTGGATATTCATAGGCCATATATTATAATATAAAACCCACCAAATGAGATGAAATCTAATATGGCATCTCCCAAGTTCTGCTTGAGACATAGACCTGATGTAGATGTAATGTAGGATGGCTAGGCAGAAGGAACTGAGTCTTCAGGGGGCCTCATAAGATTTGTTCTCTGTGGAAGCCATGCCCCTAAGCCTCTGGTAAATAGAGATTGAGTGTCATTTCAAGGTGCACCCTTAAAGTAGCTATTACCTATTTGAAAATGTCACTTCAAATCTGATCTGTAACAGTTCCAGAAACATTGTCTGTCATTATGTAAATTTGTCATGGAAATATTTGAAATGCTTCCTGAGAATTTAAATTCTGTAATCCATTTTTGTGAAATGTATTTCAATATATATTTTGGGGCAGCTCTGTCTCTTTTAACTATGAGTTGTGCCTGTTCTATTATAATATTTGTATCCCAGAAGGGAGCACAATACCTTTAAAGTTCAAATAAAGAGCAACCACAGAACAAAATGTGAATAATTTAGTTACAGTATGGAAATTCTTACTTTCTGAAATAATTTTGTGCACTACTCCTTAAAATTACTTATCATAGTTACTCCAGCTGCCTTGAAATTCAATTTTGCTGTAACCAGCAACTTATTATAACTCTCAAGTAATTTTCTTTCAGTATGCTGATTCAATCACAGTGTCAATTATTATTTCTTTCCCATGTTGTTCCTCTTTATGCAGTAGCTTGATCGCTTTGCATACTTGTCACCACTAGCAACAACAACTCCTAGTGCTTCCTCTCTTGCATTACACATTGATGCACTGATTTGTGAGATTTGCTTATTCTCTGCTGAAATTTATGAGTTTGTAAAGGAAATGCTTCATAATTCATTTTTATTACTTCTATTTTTGTTCTCTCCCCTTCATAGTCATTCAGTATGTTGCACTATTTATGACACATACCATATGTAATTATGATGTGTACCACATACATTTAATATAGTACTGCAGAATCCTTAGCAAAATATAAATACTAGAATGAGTAGTGATAACTATCCACCATACTTAGCTATGTAGCTATGACAGCTATTGAATGCTTGTGCTGTGAAACTTGACTCAAATTCTGGTAATGCAAGAAATTTTCATCATCAATATTTGGCCAGCTAGGGGAGTTAACTAAACTATCTCTTGAAATCTCTCTGCCAACAGGACCTTACTGCTCAAGTATAGATGAGATACTGAACAGCAGATGCTCACTTGAAAAAAACCTGAACATGGTAGTTCAGGTTACAAACTTCAGTTTTCTGAACGTGCTGGTTGGCTGCATTGGTTGTGCCAGGAAGAGCTCCCACAAGTTAAAACTCCATTATCACAAATACTATAAAATCTAGTCCTCTGTTATAAAAAAATAAAACCCTTCAAAAACAAAGAAAAACTACTCATAATACATAATATAACAACAAAGAAAAACACTGAGGCCATAGAAACTGAGTTCCCAGTTAGTAATTGTGCCAAAAATTATGGCACATTCGCGTTTTTGGTCACCAGTGCCAGTGATTACTTTCTCATAGTGGCACCAAACATCCCAGCTGCTCATAAGTGCCAGTTACATATAAGTTATATTTACTCCAGCAGACAGCAATTACAAAAATAGTACCATTAGAGAAAACAACAAATCATTGTCTCACTAAAAAATATAAATGTTTCTGGCAACCAAGATTTAAAACATTGTGTTAACTTGATGAGGCCACTCTTCAGAGAAGTTTTTAATTAGTCAGTGACTATGGATTTTTTCTAATATATGTAAATATACAGTTGTGGCATCCATCTCCAGAAACAGTGAAATGTAAGTAACTTCTTAATTTCATGAACAATTAATTCATTCTAACCTTCTTTTCCTTCTGTTTAGGTAGTAGGCTTGTGACACACACAGTTTTGTTTTTCTGTGTATACTATTTTGTCACCTTCATACATAGTTCCTTATCTTGAGAGGCATTCTTCTGACCATTCCAAAGTGTGTTTGTTCTTTTGCATACTGTCTCCATTCTTAGACACATCATTTCTAAATACATGGCTGTTGCTCTCATGTTTTCTACTTGTGGCCCATAATTCACTACAACAGCGTAAGACCTGCCATTGCATTTTTTTTTCCTGCATACATTCACATACATGGATAGGCTTTATCTAAGTCAGTATCATAGATAAAGGAGTATATCAGTTTAGGTAATTAAAATAATTAAGTTGCTCCATTATTGTGTTACTAACAACAACTTTTTTTCCTTGTGTGATATTCTGAAAATTCTTTTTTTTTTCTATTTTTCTCTGTTTTCAGTTCATATTCTTTAAAAGTTATCTCCATGACAAAGGTTCACTATTTGATTGCTTATCTTTTTGTGTTTACGGTATAAGATAGCCAGCTAATAAAAGTCAACTTAAACCTGTTGTGTGTGTGTGTGTGTGTGTGTGTGTGTGTGTGTGAGAGAGAGAGAGAGAGAGAGAGAGAGAGAGGGGGGGAGAGGGGGGGGAGAGAGAGAGAGAGAGAGAGAGAGAGAGAGAGAGAGAGAGAGAGAGAGAGAGAATGTCACAGAGATGCTGTACAAACTGAACTGCCACACTTTTGAAGATACAGACAAACTATCATGAGAAAGTCTACTTACAAAATTTCAAGAACCAATTTTAAATGCTGACTCTAAGAATGTACTACAATCCCCCTATGTGTCACTCCCAGTACACATTTCCTAGCTGCATAGACCATGCATTCAAGGATCATCTCACAGTGATGTAGAATTTGTCAAGGTAATACTGTGCAAATCAGTTGGACAAAATATACAACACATTGCATTCATAACATACTTGTAGTAAATTCTGTTCATTTGCTGTTTATTTCTGCAGAAATCACCATGTTCTTTTATAAATCCTTTGATGCATTTGTTAGATAAATGGTGTATGCCCTCTTTTTCAAAATACCCCAGAGCTTTTCTCTGTTAACAATAAGTAAGACTTTTGAGGTCATTGAAATTCCAAGTGAGTCTCCCTGTTAGATGATCTGTGTCTTTCTATTTTCAGTTTGATTATGAAAATAGCAGCCAAGCATTCATTGTTAACCTTCAGTTCTAAAACCCATTTGTTCTTTGATTTACAAGCTTTCTGATATTACTTTTTGTATATAGTTCAGTATTGGGACATATATTTCATAAACTCCATCATATAGTCTGATTCCACTATAATTTTTCATAGTTGTTACTGTTGGCTTTTTTAAACAACCTCAAAGCATAGACCTTTCTCATGCTTTCGTTGTGCCTCCATTTTTATACATCTACACCTACTCTATATTGCACAAACCACTGTGAAGTGCAGGGCAGGGGCTCTTCCCATTGTACCAGTTGGGTTTCATCCCATTCCCTTCATGTATGGAGTGTGGGCTGAATGATTGCTTAACACCTTTGTGCAGTTTTAGCTCAAGCATGGTCTTGCAATTCCCATGGGAGTGATACATGTGGGGTTGTAGTATATCTTTAGAAAAATCATTTAAAGTTGGTTCCTGAGATGTTGTTAGTAGGCTTTCTCAAAATAGTTTGCATCTGTCTTCAAGTGTTTGTACAACATTTCTGTGAGACTCTCCCAAGGACCAGACAACCCTGTTGCCATTTATGCTGCCCTCCTCTGTATATGTTCAGTATCCCCTATTAGTTCTGCTGGTGTTGGTCCTGCATCCCTGAGCAATATGCTAGGATGAGTGGCACAAGTGATTTGTAAGCAGTCTTTTTTGTAGACTCATTCCATTCCACCAATAAACTGAAGTCTGTCACCTATATCTGAGCCTAGAGGGGTCACTCTGATTGAAACACTTCTTTATATTTGAGCTCAGGATATGTTCTAAGATTTGACAACAAATGGATATCAAGTATACTGGACAGTAGTTTTGTGGCTTACTTCTCTACCCTTCTTGTAGATAGGTGTGACCTGTGCTTTCTTCCAAACACCAGGCACAGTTGTTTTTTTTGTAAAATATATTTGTGGTAGATTACAGTTAAATGAGGGG
Source organism: Schistocerca nitens (assembly GCF_023898315.1). Classification (NCBI taxonomy): domain Eukaryota; kingdom Metazoa; phylum Arthropoda; class Insecta; order Orthoptera; family Acrididae; genus Schistocerca; species Schistocerca nitens. The sequence continues at coordinate 215,711,595 of NC_064622.1, forward strand.
CTAACTCAGCCAGAGATGTGGACAGACTCAGATGGAGGTTTCATCAGATTGTGGGCTTTTGTTGAATTTCAGCGATTTCTGCTGTTTATCAACACTACTAACAGAATGTCTGTATCACTCATTTTTGCTATCATGCAAGAATGAAATGGTAGAAATAACTGTTTATGTATTTTCATTTGTAAAGGAGCATTTAAAAACTGAGTTCCATTTGAAAACTGAGTTCATTGTTTCTACATTGCTTTGCTACCCTTAATTTCAGTTCCTGTCTCATCCCTGCATGTCTGGACTCTAAGTTTGATATGGATAACAGCCTTTACATATTACTAGAATCTGCAGTAGCTCTTTGAATAAATCATCTTTGAAGGCTTCATGCATATCCCTTTTGACAGTCAAAACATTTCATTCAGCATCTCCCTATCTCAGCCATATGATTTACTTTACCACTATAATGCAGTAATCTCAGTTTCTTTACAGTGGTTGTATACCCTGGAGGGTCCCTACCATCATGACCTGTTCTACAATGTACATAATTGTAAAGTATACTGTCAACTATTCTTCTACACTGAGCCACAGTTCTTCTACATCCTCCTGTCCAGAGTTAAGTGTGTCAAGTTCCTCATTCAGATATAACACCTCTGTCCCTTTATCTACTTTACTGAACATACTAATCATTCTGCTTATTTTAGTCATCCTTTGGTAATCACTGTTGCTACACCTGTCTGAGGGTCACTGAGACCAATTTCTATCTGGATATCCTTAGAGATGTCAGGCCTATTTGTTGCTCTTAGATTCAGTACAGCTCCATTGTGAGAGGGCTTTCAGACAATCTGTTCTACATGGTTCTCAGAGAATGCATTTGGGAATGTTTCATGGGACATCTTGTCACAATGGCCACTTTCAAATTGTATTTTTCCCAATAGATTGTTTGGTGATTAACCCCCTACCCCACCAATCCAGTACAACTGGGGAACATACATACTAATGAACTTAGGTTTACTCTAAAGTTTTTGTTTGTATCAGGAGGAGAAGCTAGTGGTTGATTGAAGGACCCTATTATAATTTTTTGTCCATCCTTGATGGCACATTTCTTTGTATCTTATTCTGACTTCCCAGATCTCTTATGGCTATTATTATCTCGATTGGATGGGCAGTCATTAATGTGAAAAAAACCTTTTGTGCTCCTCACACACAATCAGCTACCTGGGTAGCATCATTTAATGTGTAGTGCACATCTGACCCATTTAGGATGATCCTACAATTCTCAAGTGTGTAACACAAGTCCAGAAGTCACAGCCTAGCTTGCCACATAACTTTCAAAGTCTGTGGTTTAGTCCTTCCACTTGACTCAGAAGCAGGTGGCTGCAGTCAGTTCTGGGAACAATGCCGCAAATTATGAGTTTTGTTGAAACTCCATGAACAAAGTTGGTCCTCACAATTTTTACTGCCAGTCACTGCAATGATCAAAGAATGACCTTGGAGGCAGCATGTGCCATTTGTTTCAATGTGCATCACAATCTGCAGTCGGTTGCATCCAATTTCCAAGTGGCAACTGGAATAGCCTGTTAGACATGTTGAATGTACAGGCATAAACATTGAATGCACCTGGTGTTCCTTCCCATCCTTTGCTACCTTTTTCGTAATTGGGACTATTATTTGCTGTGTACTTTAACTGCCAACAATTGATATACCCCCTACCCTTTTGGGTTTGCCTCCCCTTGACAAAGGAAACAGCATGTTGCCCAACAGGTGAAGAGAGTCTCACTGGCTCAGTTTTGGTTTCATTGAAAGACAGCACTGCAAACGTGCTGGTTAGGAGGATTGGTATAACGCTCTTAGCTCTCGCTGGTCCCTGTCTCCTCCACACAGGATGTCAATCATTATCATTCACATGTCACTCACAGTCAAATCACCAAGTGTTCATAGTTCCCATCCTTCCTGTAGAGAAGACAGGATCCACAGGAGAGGATAATACTTGAGGTACCTTTGGTATCTCTAGTACATGACTCTAAGGAGATATCCAGATACATCCATTCACTACAGCTTCCAATTGTATGACAGTAGTCAAGGTGATTTCCAGCTACTCATGAACATTAACTTACTCATCTTATGTTCAAGAACAGCATTCACAGTTGGACTGCTTTGTGGCTTTTAAAAACCAGCAAACAAATAACTTAAACACAGTCAGCAGGCTTATTTCAATTTTGGATCTTTAAATTAAAGATACTACTAAATTTCTTCAAGAATTAAAGAAATTGGTATGTTAAATGATATTTTTATTATGGCAACTGAAAAACCTGGTACAAAAGTTAGCAATATCCTGAAACTTTTTTGAGGTTATACCCACTATCAAACTCGAAAATAGTGTTTATTTACAGTACATGCAGAAGATAAACACTCCTGTTGAGAGGGAAAACTAAATGTAATACAATATGTTTGTTATAATAAATGTTGCAGTAGTTAAAACACTGATGCTGATTTACTATGAAACAGATTGTGCACAACACTTGTAACTTCTGAAAATTTTTGAAAATATATGTTTATTGCTGTTGATATACACTAAAAGAACAAGGCTTTAAAGAGTAACTGTAAACTGTATGAAGTAAGTTACGCACAACACTTATAACTTAGGAAAATTTTAAAAAAATATGTTTGCAAACATCTGAAAATTCTCAAAAACTAACTATACAATGAAATTTGTACCGACTGTTTCAGAACAATGATACTGTTGTGAAATTTTCTAAAAAGCACAAATTGAGTTTGTAGTTGATGATAAAGTAAGACTTTCTGCAGCACTTGAAAATGTACCAAAATACGCAGTGTATCATTATACATGAGAATTAATACAATCATTTAAACTTTATGGGAATATGATGCCAACAGTAAAATATTAGAATCTAGAGTTTTTAATTGGCACATGAGTGTGGCACACATGGTGTCACTCAAAGGAGAATTTGGAATTAAGTTTATGTATCTAAATAAACATGTGAATTGTATGTATTTTTTACTTAATTGAATCTGCGACACATTCCATATTGACATGCCAAATGTGAACACTATAGCATTAGTTAATCACAGTCAGATTTACAAAAAATTGTGGGACACCAATGAAGCATGTCATCCATTTGTCATAGCTAATAATGCAATACTGAAAATGAGAAATAATCTTCAGTTTAGGACAAAGCACCTATACCTTATTGGCTTAGCATTTCCTCAGTCTCCCCTCACTGCATCTATGCCTACTAATAATCTTATGATAAATACAGCGTTTCTTCATTTCATAGTCATTTGTAAAAATCAGTTGAGTCCATAAATTCTTTCTTAATTATGTGTGTTGTTTGTCTTTGTTTTTCTGATTTTTCTCATAGATTCTTTTGAATAAAAGGAGAAAAGCAGAAGTGTTGAGTTGTCGATAGGCACACACGTATAGAAAGAAAAATTGCTTGCTTTCAGAGTTATACTTTTACTAGCTACAGTAAAACAAACAAACAAACAAACAAACACATACACACACACACACACACACACACACACACACACACACACACACATACACACAAAAGCACTGATGCATCTGTGCCACTACATGGTGCCCACTGGATTAACAGTACAAATGCTACATTTCAGCAGGTACACTTGGCAGTTTGGGTGGATAAAGGGAGAGGAAGAGGGAAGCTGGGAAAGGGATTGGGGGTGTCTGGTTAGCAGCTTTGAGGGAGGCAGCTGGTTTGCCAGCAAGCAGTGTGGGTGGAAGTGGCAAGTATATGAGCTAGGCATGTGACGCACAGTTGTCGAAGCTGGTGGGGGGCGGCATACGCTTAAGGTGATGTGGGGACATGGATTGGAGGGGGTGACAGGACAGTGGAAGGGGAAACTGTTGTGTGGAGGGTGTGGGGATACTAGAGATTGAGTCCATGACACTAGGGAGCAGAGGACGTGTGAGAATAGCTCCTATCTCCATAGTTCAGTCTGGTTATGGAAGAAAGGACTCAGATAGTCCAAGTTGTGAAGCAGCAAGTGAAGTTGAGGATTTTGTATTCAGCTGCATGATGTGCCACTGAATAGTCAACTTTGTTCTTGTCAACAGTTTCGTGACAGTTTCGTGGTCACCTGGCTGGTAGTCATACTGACATAAAAAGCCATGCAGTGTCTACAGCAGAGCTGGTATATAACATGGCTGGTTTCACAGGTGCCCTGGCCTCTGATAGGACAGGGCAAGCCTGTGACAGGACTGAGATAGGAAGTACTGGGTGTGTGGATTAGGCAGATCTTACATCTTGGTCTGCCGCAGATATATGTCACTTAATGGTGGACGAGGATGATGTGTAGGTTGCATAGGAGGGGTGGGAAAGATTTGTAGGATTTCACTCATTTCCAGGCACAATGAGAGATAATTAAAGCCCTGGCTAAGAATATGATTTAGTTATTCCAGACCAGGATGATATTTGGTAATGAGGGTGCAGTCCTTTGTAGTGAGAGAATACGGCATGAAATCTGTTTGTGGACTACACTACATTGAGGGGGGGGGGGGGGGGGAGTGTTGCCTGTCTGTGAAGACCTTCATGAAACCTTCAGCATACTGGGCAAGAGAGTTCTCATCACTGCAGATAAGTTGTCATGAGCGTCTAGGTTGTATTTGAGGGATTTTTTGGTTTGGAAGGGATGGCAGCTGTCGATATGCAGGTACTGTTGGTGGTTAGCACATTTAATGTGAACAGAGCTGTGAATGGAGCAATCAGAGAGGTGGAGGTCAGTGTACTTGAAGATGATATGTTGGGTAGAGGAAGACCAGGTGAAGTGGGTGGGAGAGACAGTGTTGAGGTTGTGGAGGAATGTAGACAGTGTCTTGAGCCCAAGTCTAGATCACGAAGATATCATCAGTGAACGTGAACCGGATCAGAAGTTGAAAGTTTTGTGAGGCTAGGAAGGTTTCCTGTAAAAGCCTCAGAAACAGCTTGGCATAGGAAGGTGCCATGCTGATGCTCATAGCTGTGTCACTGATTTGTTTGTATACCTTCTATTTAAAGGAAAAATAGTTGTGAGTCAGGATATATTTGGTAAGATGTATAAGGAATGAGGTGGTGGGTTTAGAGTCTGAAGGACATTGGAAGAGGTAGGGTTTGTTAGCGGCAAGGCCATGGGCATGAGGGCTGTTGGTGTAGAGGGAGACAGAATCAACAGTGATGAGTAGGAATCCAGGAGGGAAACAGATGAGGATGGCTGAAGGTCAGTGAAGGAAGTGGTTAGTATCTTTGATATGGGAGTGTAGGGTTTGGGCAACTTGTTGCAGCTGTTGGTCGATATGAGTACAAGTTCTTTCAGTGAGAGCACATAGCCAGCTAAATGGGATGTGCAGGTGTTTTTGCAGTGCTAGTCAATGGTAGACGTTCGAGGTGTTAGGGTGATGAGCTAGATGGACTCGGGGACAGGTTATGGAAAGGGCCTGTGGATTTCAGTAGTGATTGACAGTTATGTTGAAGGTGGAGGAATCAGACAGATGGTCAAGTAGTCACTGTCACTCAGCAAGTCAGTGGTGGAGCCTTTGTCTGCAAGGAGGATGATCAGATCATGATATGTTTTCAGGTTGTGTATGGCTATATTTTCTTGTGCTGAAAAGTTAATGTGCTTAGGAAGGTACATGGGGAAAGATAGTGAGACCAAGTTAGAGGTAAGGAATTCCTGGAATGTGATGAGGAGTGGTTAGGTGGTGGGGGGTCTCAGTAGGCTGGTGCATGAACTTTCACAGTGCTCTCCTTTTGAGATTACACTCATTGATATTTCTCACAAACCTGGTTTTGCAGAAACACCTCTCTATGGCATAGACATCCCATAACCACCTCTATTCTCTCATCTAGATACTGTTATTGTGCAGTCCTTACTGCTCTGAAACTGAAACCCGTGTGCTCCAGAACCTGGAGGAGTATTCCAGAACCGTCTCCATCTCCATAAATTGTCCAACCTGTTGACATCCTGCTCCTGCGTTTCGGCACCACTACACACAGTGAAGCCCTTTGTCAACCCCTCATAGCACCCAGGCCATGACTAACTGACCCCTTCAGTTTCCTACGTCCTCCAAAGCTCCCTCCCAACACTCCACAAAACCCAGAACTGAAGCAAACACAAAACACAGTTGTTAGTCTTTCCACCAATAACATAAGTCCTGCAGAAGTTTCAGTCCTATACAAAGGCCTCACATTCAGCCACAAACCCATGTTTAATCATGTTATACTTGTGAAGATCTACTATCTTCTCTCAATTCTTACAGCAGAAACACTTCTTTACCATGAAGGAAAACTGACCTAACACAAATAGTGAAATTCCTTCCAGTTAAGTTTCAGTCCTATACAAAGGCCTCACATTCAGCCACAAACCCATGTTTAATCATGTTATACTTGTGAAGATCTACTATCTTCTCTCAATTCTTACAGCAGAAACACTTCTTTACCATGAAGGAAAACTGACCTAACACAAATACTGAAATTCCTTCCAGTTAATCCCACCATCCAACCATGATGCTCCCCCTCCCACCTTACCACTGCCTGATCATCTTTCAGGAATTCCTTATTTCCAGCTTGACCTCCCCACCCTTCCCCAGGTCCTTTCTTAAGAACACTATCTTTTAAGCAGAAGAAAGGACAGCCATACACAATCTGAAAACAGATCCTGACCTAATCATCCTCCACCACTGCTGTGATGAGTGACACTGACTATCTTACGGAAGACCTCTGTCAACTGTCTGGTTCCTCCATCTACAACATCTGCCATACTGATCCCATCTCAGAAGCCCAACATAACATCCAATCCCTACTGAAATGCATAGGCCCTTGCCAGAACATCCATCCTGAGGCATCTCCCTCCTCACCCAAACAACATGCCACATCCACCTGCTGCATGCTCTCCAAAATTCACAGACCCAAAACTCCTGGATGCCACATTGTAGATGGCTGTTGAGCTCCCACTGAAAGAATTACAAACTATATCCTGACTTACAACTACGTGTTATTTGAAGGTAAGGTATACAAACAAATCTGTGGTGGAGCCATGGGTGTCAGCATGGCGCCTTCCTGTTGCAATCTGTTTATGGGCCATCTAGAAGGAAACCTCTGTAGCCTCCCAAAACTCTCAGTCCCTAGTCTGGTTCCAGTTCATTATTGATATCTTCATGGCCTGGATTCAGGGCTAAGACACTCTACCTGCAGTCCTTCACAACTTCAACACCTTCTCTCCCACTTGCTTCACCTGATTCTCCTCCACCCAATGCACCATCTTCCCAGGCATTGAACTCAACTTCTGTGATTGCTCCATCCACACCTTTGTCCACATTAAACACACTAACTACCTATAGTAACTGCATTTCCATAGCTGTCATCCTTAACACGTCCTTGTCACCTACTGATGACATATCTGCAGTGATTTCTTTCTCTCTTTCCCAGTATGCTGAAGATCTCACAGACAGGCAACATCTCCAAAACATAGTTTACAAACAGATTTCCTATCCCATATGCTCATCAGACACTTCCAATCATCCCACAACCCCTCAGAATCAGCTACAAAGAAATGCCCCGTCACCCAATATCACCAAGGACTGGAACAATTGAATGTTATATTTTGCCAGGGGTTTGATTATTGAGCCATGCAATGAGGGACATCCTACTCAAGATCCTTCCCACCCATCCTGAAGTTCCATCACCCATCAAACCTACACAATATCCTAGTACATTCCTATGTGACTCGCATTCCCAACCCTTGGCGCAGGGATCATATCACTGTGGCAGACGAATGTGCAAGACCTCACCAGTCCAGATACCCGGCATGTCCTACTCCAGACCTGAGTCCTGCCACAGGTGTATCCTACCCTGGGCCATCTGTGAAAGGAACCATTTTGTATACCAACTCTGCTGCAAACACTTAACAGCTACTTTTGTAGGTATGACTACCAGCCAGCTGTCCACCAGCATGAATGGTTCTCGCCAAACTGTTGACAAGAACAAAGTTGACTACTCAGAGGCACAACAAGCAGATGACCACAATGTGCTCAATTTCAATTGCTCCTTCACATCCTGGACCATCTGAATCCTTCCATCCACTAGCAGCTTCTCTGGACTTCACATATGAGAGTTATCCTTATAAACATCCTCTGCTCCCGTAATCATCCTTGCCTCAATCTCTGGGAAACCAATGTCCCCATACCGTCCACCCAACAGTTTCCCCTTCTTCTGTCCTGTCACCTCCTCCTCCCATGTCACCTTCAGTATGCTGCTCCCCACTAAATCCGACAAATGTGCATCCCGTGCCTAGCCGATATATGTGCCACTCCCTCTCGCATTCCTGGCTGGCAAACCATCTGCCTCCCTCCGAGCCACTAACCACCCACGCTGAATCCTTCTCTCTGCCTCCCACTTCGCTCTCCTTCTACGCACCGCATCTGATGGAAAGCTAGCAATTTTTCTTTCTTTTTTGTGTGTGGCTATCAACAACTCAACACTTCAGCTTTTTTGATGAGTGGCTTTCCTTAATAGATAAGCGTTTGCATTCTACCACAACTTCCCTACAAAGTGTTTTCTATAGATATATATGCAAACACTTAACTCCAAGGGATGTTGATTCAGTTTTGGTAATAAATCTCTCCCATTGTTCTTCACTGCTTACTGTGAAGGTTTCCATAAAGCTGTGGCTTTTTTTCAGTAGTATTGTTCAGTGTCAGAAATACTTATCTTGTTTTCGTTTTATAACATTTCTAGTTGTGTAGACCAGTTATTTCCTAAAAAAGTTGAGATAGTGACCTACAACTGAACACTGTCTCATTTCCCATTGAATAGCTTCTTAACTGCATTTCAGTTTTGCTTCTGTAGAAGATTCTCTACAGAGAAAACCATACAAAATCTCGAAAATGAATTTATGGTAGAGCTAAAATAACTGTGCCAAGACCTTTGATTGTATGACCCACAAATTTCAGTTTCTCAAACTATTCAGTTGTGGCCTTAATAGCATCATTATTGCTTAAATAAGATTTCATCTCCATAACTTAAAGCAGAGAAATAATTTATATTCTATTTTGCCAACCACAGGTCATACAAATAGTATCATAACAGTTTTTAAATTTTAGGAAGTACTTACTAGATAATCTGAATATAACAGAGGGAAACATTCCACGTGGGAAAAATATATCTAAAAACAAAGATCTCTGCCCAAACTCTTTGCCTCTGTATATGTCTGTTTGTGTCTGTATACGTGTGGATGGATATGTGTGTGTGTGCGAATGTATACCCATCCCTTTTTCCCCCTAAGGTAAGTCTTTCCGCTCCCGGGATTGGAATGACTCCTTACCCTCTCCCTTAAAACCCACATCCTTTCGTCTTTCCCTTTCCTTCCCTCTTTCCTGACGAAGCAACCGTTGGTTGCGAAAGCTAGAATTTTGTGTGTATGTTTGTGTTTGTTTGTGTGTCTATCGACGTGCCAGCACTTCCGTTTGGTAAGTCACATCATCTTTGTTACTAGATAATCTGTTTCAAAAGAAAAAAAAAAGCAGGAATAATAAAATATTAAGAAACTAAATTACTAACTCGAAGCAAATTTTGTAAAAAACAACAGACAGAGGAAGATGTTACAAAGTGAATATGTTCAAATCTGTGGAGCTGTGTGTAGACGATAGTATTTTGTGATGATTTTCTAAGAAGGCGAAACTGGTTAGGAGACAATTTATGACTCAAATCTGGAAAAATTCAGTAGAGAAATTTGTTTATAGGATGATTACTGTGTTCCCATTAGGCAATGTTCCTAGCCCATCTGTAAAGCAGAGCATCACATTGATTGACTGTGCCATAGGAATAATGCTTAACTGGGAATATGTGAAATAAAATATTCTAACATTCTGACTACTTGAAGTGTGAGTGTGTATCTGGGTTGTATCGGATTATTCCCCCAAACCATCTTCCACTTCTTTACAAGGAGACTTACTTAGAATTTGCAACCACTCTTCTTTACTGAATAGCCGGCTGCTGGAAACCCTCCTGACTTGTTCTCTGTCAAATAACACTAGGTACAGGAATTTTACACTCTTTCTACGTATGTGAATAAGTAGACATACAAACTTTACTGTTCGTCAACTAGTGATGTATTTGACCTCCATACACAATAAAAATCTCACTTTCCACATGAATATGTAACCTCCTACATGTTTCTCATACAGTCGAATGTTAGAAACAAATTGATTTACAGTTAAAGGAAATTTCGCTTGAATACCATGACCTTTCTAAGAATGAATCATAAAATGAGTCTTGCCTCTAACAAGGTTGCGTCAAGAGTCTACAAGAGTACTTTATCAACTGTTCTTATTTTAATAACAATAGTCAATGACACAATAAGCACACAGCTGCATATAAACCCCATGGTTCTTCCTTACACACTCACTAAAACATCTATGGATTGCCTGACAGGTATTTGTCAGTGCCGTCCAACTGCCACGTCTACTTTCTTCCCGCAACTGATTTTAAACCTGCACACACAAAAATGTGACACGCTGTAGGTAGGATTCTACCATCTCACACTCATATCCAGAATATTGTGTGTTCGAGACGGTAGAAGGCTGAGCGGTTCTAGAATTTACACAGAAATTCTCAAATCACTACAATATTGAGTCCCACATTTCAATACTATACACATTACCTTGACATAAATAAAAAACTAATATTTGCTACTGCCACTAGCATACCAAGCAAGGGCTCAAGTTAAATGTGACAGACATATCCCTTATGATCCAAGAACGGATGTATAATGACACTCAACAAATAGTTCATCCTAATTCCACAGTCACAAATTATGCAGTATTAAGCATACAAAAATGATCTGATGGTACCAGATAAAGACATTATTGACCCTACACAAAAATCATACACAAAATTAAACCCTATGTGTAAAATTCTCTATGGTTCAACTGAATAATGAAAATGATCTAATGGTACAAAATAGTCATCAGTGATCATACACAAAATGAAACCCTATGTGTAAAGTTCTCTGGGTTCGACTGAATACCATACTAAAAGAGAGCCAGGACTTTGAAAGAATTAATTGTGACTCTCAGTTCAACAATTCTTGTACACAAAAATATCTCTCATTATAATGAGTTGAAGAATACGTTATGCATACCCTCCCATACAGAATTACCCTTCGGCTTAGTGCATCTAACAGAAGTAGTGATTCATTCAGCAAAAGCAATCAGAATGAGTATTGTGTAAGGCAGATAATTGTACATTTTGAAGAAAACTCTTCAGTTTTTGTGGAATTCTTGCACTTGCTGCCCAGTAAATTAACACCTTAGTATTTTTTGTGCAATAATAAAAGCATTCTGTTTCAGTTGAATCACAATTCACAGAAGCTCACATCTGGCATAAAGAAATAATAAACCATCAATACCTGTATATTCACGGCAAAATTTAAAATGTACAAAACACACTCCTAAAAATTATCGGACTCCTAAAAATTATCTGATTAACTAAATTCAAGAATTCAGTGGAGATTCTCAATAGTTGTGTGACAAGTTGCAGTGTTCATTGTGTACAGCCCTTTATTGTTATGGCATGTAGGAAACTATTGTTGTATGGTAAGTATTAATGCTACCAGACCAACATTCGGCTGTTATATATAACTTGGGAAGCATCAGTTGTTTTCAAAGTAGCAACATTTCTGTTATATTTGCTATGTAGACACAAATAGTTTGTTGCAGTTGAATTATGGTTAATTATTAATGTGTTTTTTCACATGTTACACATCCTTGAGAACTCTTCTTCTTGATTGATTGATTTTAACAGGAGAGCTAAAACAGCTTAGGTCTAACCCGCCACTACCCGCACTGAAACTAGGTTGATTGCGTGGTATCACTCCCTGTATATCTAGTAAAGCCAACCAGTGCCCTCAAATAGTGCAAGGAGACCCTATACCAGTTTTTTGTTAGACACAATTTTTTCAGGTCTAGTTGTCCCGAAGATTCTGTGTCTTTTACTCTCCAATGCCATGCATTCAAATATTAGGTGTGATGCAGTTTCTTCACCCATCCTACATTTAGGGTCCTCTTCCATTATACCCATTGTGTGTAGGTGTTTTTTGATGTTCCCATGGCCGGTCATCAGTCCATTCATGAGTTTGATCTCTTTCCTGTTCAATCCTAGGATTACAGAGTTTCTTTTAAAACATGGCTTGGGCATCATTAACTTACCATGTTTTTGCTTATGGACCTTGGTCCAATATCCTATGTGCTGTTTCCTAATCCAGTTCCGTAGTTATAATTTGATCATAGCCTTGGTGATTGTCAAGACAGGTTCCGGTCCAATAAATGGAGTTTTTGCTCCCATCCTAGCCAATCTATCGGCTTGTTCATTGCCACAGATCTCTGAGTGGCCAGGGACCCACACTAGGCACACCCTATTGCTTCCACCTAGCTCCACCAGAGCCCTGTGGCAATGTGCAACAATCTTAGATCTTGTTGCAAGAGCTGCCAATGATTTCAGAGCTGCCAGGCTGTCTGAATAGATGTAGATGCTACGGTCATTGTAGCACCTACTCATATTCTCCTCCACACATGCCCTGACTCTTCTTCTTAGTAGGATCTACTGAACAAGATGAATAGACACATATGTAATCATGTCTTACACAGAGATCTGACCAGTGTAGCATGGTGTAGAGAGTAGGAGTGGTGTAAGTATGGACACCAATATTTCATAAATTGGGTTGGTGGCATAGTACCACTTTGAGAGAGATGGGAGTAATAGAGCATTTTGTTGCATGGAGAAAACTTGACACAGCAGTGGTTGATAAAGTATTCAGCAGTTCCAGGTCTTTCATTCACACATTTTGTTTCATATGTCCCAAATTAAAGTGAATCTTAGATATGTGGAAGCAAGCTATACGTTAATAGGCAGAAGCAGCCAATGCAAGATACTCCTGTAAAGTATTTTAACAAATAATTCTAATATACTCATATAGCTAATTATAGGAATTACTCTTAGATTACTACTCCTTTCTTTATCTTAGACAGGCACATAGATTCTGTATGACATCATCAACTTTTGTAGTACTGTGGTTGTGAATTACACAACTTGTCCTAAATATACTCTTATAAGTAAACCTAAACTCAAATGTGAGTAGTAAGTAGGTGTATTGGCACATGAGAGTACTATCCAGTTACCAACTTAATATAATATTCTTACTGTGTGCTTTGTATAATAAGAACTTTTTTGAGCATAGCTGCATTGTTCCAGAAGATTATAACAGTATTGAATGTAAGTTTCATGTCTGCTAAAATTTCCTCTGCAGATCAACATTGAAAGCAATTTCTCAGTGTAAAGCAAGGAGAACTGAGTTTTTTGGTTAACTTATCCATATGTTTCAGTTTGTTATCCATTTGGAGTTATATTTATTGTGCACCCATTGATCTCTATTTATGGTAACTGTTAGTCATCTTTATTTATTTGTAATTCTCTAACTTGAGTTTTTGTAGAGCCTTTGGTAAATCATTAATGTGGACCAAGAACAGGAGGGGGCCAAGTACTTTACTTTGTGATGCACCATACTTAACATTTTCCCATTCAGAAATTACTTTTGTTTCCATTGTTTCATTTCTTAGTTTGAAAGTGTTTTCAAAAATGTAATAAGCAATCTTCCCAAAAACTTTTGAGAACATAAGAAGATGGGAGATGAAACTATGAGTAGTGGTCAGTTGCTTGCCTCTGGGACACACAATCATACTCTTTTATGTCTCACTTCCTGAACACTCTCCCTCCAGTGACATTTATTTATCTGTCAAGAATACAAACTCCAGTGTTTGCTGAAATGCCATGGTGATAATCATATAGCTTAATTAAGTCATTTATTTTTCCATGTGATCTGCAGATCTGTGCACAAAATTTTAAAGAGTATTTTTTTCTTTTTTTCCCCCAAAATTTATTTGCTACTACTTTGTTCTTTCTTATACTAATTACTGATTGAAAGAGAGAGAATTTTTTGTGCACGTTACAAAATAATAATGAATTTAATGTCTCCAAAATAATAAGTACAACATAATTAATAACTGAAGGAACTTGCTAGATTTATTTTTTGATAATATGATAATAATCTAGGAACTGTTACATGGTGATAATTGGAAGACAATCATTTTAAAGATACCATTTGTTGTTGATTCTTCTTTTGTTACTGGGAGTCTATACAAAGATATTAATATATTATCATACTCGAGTGGTTTTAACAACTTTTTTTTTTTTTTTTTTTTTTTTTTTTTAACAAGACCCAATAATCATCACAGCTAATGAGATATGATAAAAACCTTTAGAATCTGTTTTATTTATCATTGTTAGGCCTTCAATAATTTACTCTTGATGTACTTGATATCTCTCTCCTTGTTGATTCAATTCAATACCCTGATATATTTTAGTATATCTGCCTCTTTAACTGTTAAAACTGCTGTCAATATTCATGTATTTTCTTGTTTCATTCTTGAAAAATTAGTTTATTTGTTTCAGATTTCTTTGTTCTAATTATAAAAAATATAGCAACTTAAAATTCAATGATTAGATATCATCCTTTTCAGACTTGTCAGAATAACTGACAGCACAGGGAAAAGCTAATGCATGTGTGTTCTTTCAGGCGTCTTGTCTTTAAATTTTGTATATGTTTAAGTATCTTCACAAGCTAGTTATCAAAAAATTGTGTGTTTGTATTTATCATGAAAGTACAAAAATCCAAGTGTAAACTGCAAAATAGAAGAATAGTGCAGTATAAAATATTCTTTGTGACAGTCACCTGAACCTCATAAATTTTCTATATGTGGTGTACTGATAAATATTAATTCACATATGTTCATAGCAAAAACACATGTGCAGTCAGGGACAGAATTAGTAAAACCACTCATTTTTTCATTACGCTTATCTGCATAGCTTCACTGTTTGTTTCACACCATAACAGGCATGGAGAGATTCGTGCTACCAACATGCTGTCAACTTGTGTGTCTCTAGTGTGTCTTATAGAACCAACTTGATCAAAGTTAGAGGTCACCAAAAATGTATTTAAAAAAAAGAAAAGAAAAGAAAAAACAAAAACTGGTTTAACAGAAAGGTCAGCTTACTTCTCGCATAAATTGCAGAAGGAAAACAGTCATCTATGAGCATCATCTGCCTGTAGCAGCAACATTGTTCATGATATGAACAGCTTTGTGTGACTTGATGTGGGTCTCATACAGAAATTTTCAAATTGCATTGCAATTTTATTTTTACCACTGCTTTTCAGGCAGGTTTGTGGTTGCAGTTCTCAATTTTCATGCTGTTCTGCAAAGAAAACTTATCCATCAAATCCTACTAGCTACAGAAGAGCCTGTTATTTATTATATGTTGCACCAGCATGCTTACTGGTCCAATATTAACCACAGTAGAAGTAGATGTAGTGGTTTATTGTCTCATTACATACAATTTCAAGCCATTAACTTAAAAGTACAGGAGACTCGTCAACACACAAAAACTGGTTTACAATTTTCCTTATAATACCAGTAATATAATATACAGTACTGAATAATTGCATAATTAAGCAGTTAATAATTTTTCTTCAAAAGTAAAAAACTTTTAAGATTAGCAGTCCTAAGAATTTGCTCTCTCCTGCTCAAATTTTCAGGTTGTCATTTATGAACTCTTCTACTGAATAGTAACATTTCTGCACTAGTTTCTCATAAAAGGATTTTTTCACTGTTTCTAAATTTATGCTGAGCAATTCTCTTCCTTTCACTTTGTTATAAATTTTCATACCCATATAACGTGGAGTTTGAGCATAAAGTTTTAAACGGTGGGTGGGCAGCATAAAATTATTTTGGTTTCTGGTGTTGTAATCATGTTGAAAATGATTTGCTACAAATAAAACAGGGTTACTGTGTACAAAGATAATCAACTCATATATGTTTAGTGAGGGAACACTTAGTATACTCAGATTTTTTAGGAGTGGGCGACATGATTTTCTTTGCCCGACATTGTGCTTATTTCTAACGATGGCTTTCTGGAGTTTTAGTATTCAACATATATGGTTTGAGGTACACCAAAATACAATTCCATACCTTATTACTTACTCAAAGTAGCTGTGATATACTACATTTCTTATGTCCATACTGGTAGCATTGTACAATATTTTCATTGCATATGCTAGGCTATTTCATTTATTTGCAAGGTACTGTATGTGTGACCCCCATGATAGATTTTTATCTAGTTGCATTCCTAGGAATTTCACACAGCTAGCTTCCTGCAAATCCTGGTTTCTGTGACTGACCTGAATATCATGTAATTTTGCTTGTTTTGTTTTAAATTGCATTAACTGAGTCTTTTCCATGTTTAATTTTAACCCATTTAAATCAAACAAGGTATCTACGTTTTCTAGAGTATTTAATACAGTTTGTGGAATTTGATCTGTAATGTTACTTTCAATGATTAAAGATGTGTCATCTGCAAATAAAACTGAGTGACACTCAATATTAAGTGGGAGATCATTTATGTACAACAAAAACTGAATGGGACCTAAGAAAGAACCTTGGGGTACTCCTTGTGAAATGGTTTTCCATTCTGAAATATAAGTTCCTCTCTCTGATGTTATAACTACTCTTTGTCTTCAGTTGGTTGGATAGGATTCAAACCATTCTAATACTGTGTCCCTAATTCCATACTTTTCCAGTTTACGAAGTAGCAATGAGTGATTCACACTATCAAAGGTCTTTGATAGGTCACAAAAAATTCCTGTGGCATGCAGTGAGTTGTCTAGAGACAAGCTAATTTTATCAACAACTTTATTTATAGCAGATATTGTGGTTTTGACTTTTTGAAATCCATACTGATTTTTTGAAATTATTTTAAATTTCTCTATGAAGTTTTGAATTTGTATGGTGACTACCTTCTCAAATATTTTGACAGTGATGGAAGAAGAGAGACTGGACAATAGTTTCCCATGTGTTCTTTTGTGCCTTTTTTGAATAGTGGCTTAACTACTGCGTACTTCAGTGTTCCTGGAAAATAACCTACTGGAAGGGCCTGGTTAACTATTGTAGTTAGTGTCTGTGCAGTTATTTTAGAGACTTTAACACTTTTGTTGGTATCCCATCCAATCCTGCTGATGTTTTACTTTTTAGTGACAGTATCACATTTTCTATATCTTTTTACTGTAGTTTTTGTAAAGGTACTGAAAAACTCACTGTCAGGTTGCTCACTGTTGAAGAAATTTACTGTGTCTGGATACTCTGCTACATTGGCATTAGATTTGTTTGCATTTATAAAGAATTCATTAAACAATTCAGAAATTTGAGCAGGATTTACAGTAGTTTTATCCTCTATCTTGATTTCAGAAATATCATGGCCTCTACCTGTGGCACTTGTTTCAGCTTTGGTCACTGACGAGAATGCCTTTGATTTGTTTTCACTATCCAATATAAATCTATTATTTGCCAGTTCTTTGACTGCCTTTACAACTTTTTTTAAAAATAATTTTGTAATCTTTTACATAGTTAACAAAATCAGGACTTTTATTATGTTTTAGTTTCCTATGTAGCCGTCTTTTTCTTGCACTCAAGATTTTTATTCCTTCAGTAATTCACTTTACTTTATTTCCTACTTTCTTATAATGTACAGTAAGGGGGACAGTTTCATTAAAAACAAGCAGGAATTTTTCCAGAAAAGTAGCAAAATTTTCAGAGCATGAAATACTATGATCTATAGACCACTCCACCTTATTTAATTTATGATAGAATAAGTTTATATTTTCTTTCCTGAACTGGCATTTGGTGTAGGTTTTTTTCGAGCAAGGTTCTATTGTTTTTGGTAACTCCATAAACAGAGAACAATGATCAGAAAGTCCTAAATCTAAACAAAACTTATTTGCCTCATTATAAGTGTAATTGGTTAAAATATTAATGACATGAATATAATAGAGGGAAACATTCCACGTGGGAAAAATATATCTAAAAACAAAGATAATGTGACTTACCAAACGAAAGCGCAGGCATGTCGATAGACCCACAAACGAACACAAACATGCACACAAAATTCAAGATTTAGCAACCAACGGTTGCTTCATCAGGAAAGAGGGAAGGAGAGGGAAAGACGAAAGGATGTGGGTTTTAAGGGAGATGGTAAGGAGTCATTCCAATCCCGGGAGCGGAAAGACTTACTTTAGGGGGAAAAATGGACTGGTATACACTCGCACACACACACATATCCATCTGCACATACACAGACACAAGCAGACATTTGTAAAGGCAAATAGTTTGGGCAGAGATGTCAGTCGAGGTGGAAGTACAGAGGCAAAGATGTTGTTGAATGACAGGTGAGGTATGAGCGGCTGCAACTTGAAATTAGTGGAGGTTGAGGCCTGGTGGGTAACGGGAAGAGAGGATATACTGAAGGGCAAGTTCCCATCTCCGGAGTTCTGACAGGTTGGTGTTAGTGGGAAGTATCCAGATAACCCGGACGATGTAACACTGTGCCAAGATGTGCTGGCCATGCACCAAGGCATGTTTAGCCACAGGGTGATCCTCATTACCAACAAACACTGTCTGCCTGTGTCCATTCATGTGAATGGACAGTTTGTTGCTGGCCATTCCCACATAGAAAGCTTCACAGTCTGGGCAGGGCTGTTGGAAAATCACGTGGGTGCTTTCACACATGGCTCTGCCTTTGATCGTGTACACCTTCTGGGTTACGGGACTGGAGTAGGTGGTGGTGGGAGGGTGCATGGGACAGGTTTTACACCGGGGCGGTTACAAGGGTAGGAGCCAGAGGGTAGGGAAGGTGGTTTGGGGATTTCATAGGGATGAACCAAGAGGTTACGAAGGTTAGGTGGATGGCGGAAAGACACTCTTGGTGGAGTGGGGAGGATTTCATGAAGGATGGATCTCATTTCAGGGCAGGATTGAGGAAGTCGTATCCCTGCTGGAGAGCCAGATTCAGAGTCTGATCCAATCCCAGAAAGTATCCTGTCACAAGTGAGGCACTTTTGGGGTTCTTCTGTGGGAGGTTCTGGGTTTGAGGGGATGAGGAAGTGGCTCTGGTTATTTGCTTCTGTACCAGGCCGGGAGGGTAGTTGCGGGATGCGAAAGCTGTTTTCAGGTTGTTGGTGTAATGGTTTAGGGATTCTGGACTGGAGCAGATTCGTTTGCCATGAAGATCTAGGCTGTAGGGAAGGGACTGTTGGATGTGGAATGGGTGGCAGCTGTCATAATGGAGGTACTGTTGCTTGTTGGTGGGTTTGGTGTGGACGGATGTATGAAGCTGGCCATTGGACAAATGGAGATCAACGTCAAGGAAAGTGGCATGGGATTTGGAGTAGGACCAGGTGAATCTGATGGAACCAAAGGAGTTGAGGTTGGAGAGGAAATTCTGGAGTTCTTCTTCACTGTGAGTCCAGATCATGAAGATGTCATCAATAAATCTATACCAAACTTTGGGTTGGCAGGCCTGGGTAACCAAGAAGGCTTCCTGTAAGCGACCCATGAATAGGTTGACGTATGAAGAGGCCATCCTGGTACCCATGGCTTTTCCCTTTAATTGTTGGTATGTCTG
This sequence comes from Schistocerca nitens, assembly GCF_023898315.1. Taxonomy (NCBI): domain Eukaryota; kingdom Metazoa; phylum Arthropoda; class Insecta; order Orthoptera; family Acrididae; genus Schistocerca; species Schistocerca nitens. The sequence continues at coordinate 215,731,160 of NC_064622.1, forward strand.
ACCTTCGAAAGTGAAGAAGTAGTGAGTCAGGATGAAGCTGGCTAAGGGAATGAGGAAAGAGGTTTTAGGTAGGGTGGGTGGTGATCGGCGTGAAAGGAAGTGCTCCATCACAGCAAGTCCTGGACATGCAGAATATTTGTGTATAAGGAAGTGGCATCAATGGTTACAAGGATGGTTTCCGGGGGTAACAGATTGGGTAAGGATTCCAGGCGTTCGAGAAAGTGGTTGGTGTCTTTGATGAAGGAAGGGAGACTGCATGTAATGGGTTGAAGGTGTTTGTGAATTTTAGGAAGAAGGTAGAAGGTAGGGGTGCGCGGTGTCGGTGTGGTCAGGAGGTTGATGGAGTCAGGTGAAAGGTTTTGTAGGGGGCCTAAGGTTCTGAGGATACCTTGAAGCTCTGCCTGGACATCAGGAATGGGATTACCTTGGCAAACTTTGTATGTAGTGTTGTCTGAAAGCTGACGCATTTCCTCAGCCACATACTCGCAACGATCAAGTACCACGGTCGTGGAACCTTTGTCCACCGGAAGAATGATGATGGATCAGTCAGCCTTCAGATCACGGATAGCCTGGGCTTCAGCAGTGGTGATGTTGGGAGTAGGATTAAGGTTTTTTAAGAAGGATTGAGATGCAAGGCTGGAAGTGAGAAATTCCTGGAAGGTTTGGAGAGGTTGATTTTGAGGAAGAGGAGGTGGGTCCCGCCATGACGGATGACGGAACTGTTCCAGGCAGGGTTCAATTTAGATAGTGTCTTGGGGAGTTGGATCATTAGGAGTAGGATTAGGATCATTTTTCTTTGTGTATATTATCTATACATGTTACAGACACTTTGTTTACTCGAGTGAAATCAGTGAAATCTGTGCTGAAACCTGACGTTTGAATCATGTCAATGAATTTTGTTGAGTTATTGGCTTCACTGGCTAGATCTGTGTTGGTTTCTTAGTTTCTTTTTAAAGTGTTTGCAATAGGCACTGGAATTTCTACAAAAAATGTTTCATTATTTCTGCACCTGGAATTCTGTAGATAGATAAAATTACAATATTTTGCCCTAACTCTACGCAGCAGCTTTCAAATATACATTCATCATTAAGGGAATTGAAATGGAGTCTTTCTTTACATTGCATCAATCTTTCCATTAGTATGCACGATCCTCCTTGAGTTAAATTACTTCTACAAAAGCTTCTGGCAACATAAAAATTATCAAGGTTATTTAAGATTTTGATACTATCCTTTGTAAGCAAGTGTTCATTCAAGCATCCAATCTTGATATTTGGTATTTCCGACAGAATGATTTGCAAGTCGTTAAGTTTAGTTTCTCTGCCATTTGTGTAATTTGGACTTAACGCATTTATGTTGAAGTGCATTAAAAACATATTGTTACCTTTCTGAATATTCCTAATGGCATCTGGTATGAAACGCTGTCTGTGTATTTTTGTTTCAACTTCATTATCAATTTTTACACCCCCATCTTTGCATGCTAGCTTCCCTTATTAAGTATGATCTTACATATATCACTAAACATATTACTGAATGTTATTAGTTGGTATTATAGACAAGATGGATCCTGCTTCACAGCCATTGTCATGAATCACTAGAGGTTGCAAAGCCCCACAATTTTTGGAAGTCACTGGCTCTGCCAGACACTGTGCGAGCAACAGTAGTTTGGCACGGTGGGTGGCTGGTGTTTTCCTTTCAAGTGAAAATTTGATTCTGATTGTCAACTCTACTAGTTTTAACTAGTTGCAGTTCACTCAGCAACTAAAATTTTAGCTGAAGTGTAAGACAAATATAAACCAATTGTTATATCATTGATGACAGTTTCCTTTGTGGATACGTTATTGATAGAATAATGTACTGGGTGTTGTGCATCAGTGTCGAAGCAGTAGTTCTGACTGTATCCAAAGCAAAATAAACTTTTGTGTTGCAGGGAATAGAGGTTATAAATTTACATCCATATAGCTAAATGGTTTAAAGCCTTGCTTCTGGGGCTTGAGGAGTAGCACCGACACCAGATTGAATCCTGCTCGCAGACTGATGATGGGGTCAGTGTGGTGGCCATCCCAGATGTGATTTCTAGACCAATTTCCAAATCTATCTTATGTAAATACTGGGATATCACCTCAGTTACACAACATGGAAACACTTTGAAAAATGGTGTCACTTTTTACCATGCGATTACAATACACAAAGACGGAAATGGTGCGTGGGTTCTTATCCTAGATGGGGCTGGCAGTAGGTTTAAAATGCCTTGAGGAGTGATGATCTCATTCTAATAATGGCTTCTATATTGTATGATTGGTTCTATAGTAAGCTGGTGGAGTACCAATACCAGTCCCAATCTGCCATTCACTGATTAAAAGGGCACTGGAAAGGCATATTTACTGGGTACTGTATCAAGGTAATGATAAGGCATGATGCAGACATTTTCTTAAGATACCCTTATTAATTCAGTCTGACTTCTGTCCTAGAAAAGCTAAAAGTTTTGACTGAAGTGAGTTTGGACCCAACAACTAACATAGCATTCACTTTTTAAGTTTAGTCATGCATTCACCGAGCCATCAAATGACTTTGGAGTTCAACTCCGTCTCTATCTCTCTCTCTCTTTCTCTCTCTACCCTCCCCCCCCCCCTCCCCCAATCAAACCCACCCAAATGCCATGCTGATTGCTAAGACAGATAATTTGCAGCATAAAATATGAGATTAGTTGCAATGTCTCCATGGAATTTCTCCCCTAGATTCAAAAATGTAAATTTACTAACTTGATATCCTAACTTAAGTGAAAATCATTCAGAATACATAGCTATAATTACAAGAAATTATCAAGTGAATACACAGAGATCATTGTGAGCCCCTTCAGGAAGTAAGCTGATGATCACTGAACTGAAAAACATATTCTCAATTACACTAGCAGCTGGAAGGGTATATTTCCTCAGTCAAACTGTTTCTTGAGTGTGTACCATTCTGGAATATAACTTGCTCTTGAAAGATGCAGCACAAGCTGTCATTGAGGGCCAAAATACCTAACCAATAGGCTGATGAATTTTATTTCCATTTCTGTAACCAGGGGTTGGAACTAAAGCATAGTTATGAATAAGTCTGAGTCATGGACTGCAGTGTGAACACAATAAATTAAGAGCCGGGTATATAGTTTTAGTGATCCTCCTCCACTGTAATTATTTTTGTTTTTATGTCATACCTCAGAAGCGCTGACAGAATTAGTCAGTCTACAGTAATCAAAAGAATGAAAAGTGTCATCTACTCATAATGATAACAATATGACTGCAGCTGTTGTGTAGACTGTAAAAACAAAAACAATTTAATGCATGGGCTTGTCGACCTGCAGGACATGTAGAGTTTTTATGCTGGATCACACAATTGGCAGTTCTTGCTCTTAATTTAATTCTTGATTGTTTCATACAAATGAAGCCACTACACTATTATTAAATTCGTGTGATATTTATTGAACTGTAATTTTTAAAACAGACTGCTGTGTTAATTAGTACACTCTACTTGTGGTGGAGTATAATTGGTGATGCTGCTTGTAATTTCATTCGAGACTACTCTGACTGTTGAGTTGCCTGCCTTGTGGAAGTTGCCAAGACAGTGTTGGGTAAAGTTGTTTACTGTTGTAGTGGATAATCTCTTCTTAGCAGCATTTTGCTCACTATAGCAATTCATAAATGTGTGGCTCAATGGCAGAAGAGCTCAATTACAGTAAGTCCTTAAGTATAAAAAGAAACAATTGGAGCTTGGAACACCGTTTACATATGGCAGAATGTGACATTACAAATGAACTGGTGGTGCTGGAATGGGCAGGAAGTTTCCAAGTGCTCCTGAAAATGCTGTCAAACTACAATCATTATCCAACAGTGGATGGCAAATGCATAATTATAACCTATACATAAATAATTTTTGCCAGGGTAACAATTTCTTATCAGAATGTGAATAGCATTGGCATCCTTTTACCCAATGTGCCACAGACACATTGGGATAAATTATGGACAGGCTCTAATACTCTGTAATCTGAATATGATTTCCCGTTTGAGGTAAGCTCCTTCAGTAAAAAATATTGCACAGAGGCTTAACAGTGACATCAGCTTTAGTGATTGATAAACAGAATTGTTTGATCTCAACCTTTATTAAACCAACATGTCTAAAACATGAAGACTGTTGAAAAGAATTAATACACCTTGAAGCTAACTCCTGACCACATCGGTGTGTAAACCTGCCCCCCCCCCCCCCCCACCTCCTCATGGAGTTAGGGGCTTCTTCAAGTCATTGCAGTGCTTGCGTCTTGCTGAATCTGTCTGTCTATGAGGCAGTCTCAGTCTTGGACTGTAGATCAGATACCCTTTTGAATAACTAACTTGTCTGTAGGACACTGATTATTTCCCATTTTGTTTGTTTATTTTATATGACTTTGATTAGCTTTTGTGTGGTCCTCACATCCAAATTTGACCTCCATCTTTTCAAACTTTTTAAATACATATGTCATGTAGGGTGTGTTCGAATACCCAGCATGCTAGCCAGTCTGTGTGAGAGGGTCGTCATGTGTCCATACGGTTGTAGGCACTGACATAGAGGGAATGTACTACTGATGTCTGAGTTGTTACTTCCCCATGCATGCCAAGGAATAGATGCCTGTCTGTTAGGGTGCACTGGGATTCAGTGAAGCGGCCATTGCTGGGGCTGGTTGAAGCCTGGGGATAGAGGTCTTGTTCAGAGTAGGACTCTTAATGGTGGATATCTTGGACAGTGAAATGGCCAAAGTTATCAACTAGTGACCGTGACGTTCTAGCAATCTTTTTCAGACATAATTGTCAATTTTAATGGAGCTTATTATGACCCCTAAACCTTTCCCTTCGTGACCACGCCATGGGAGGAAAACAACATCAAACATATTACCTCAGTTAATGGTTAGCATCTTGGACTAATAGAGGGTCTTTTCTCTCTACTAAGATGATGTTCTTTGCGGAGAATATCTAAAAATGTTTTGGAGAAATCTCTTCCCTCGGTAAACTAGAAAGTGGTTCTGCTTTAATGAAAACAGTGACTCCTGCCCAGTCCCTAGCATCAGTCTCTAGCAAAAAAGTAGGTGACATACCTGTCACCATAACCTCTGACAAGAGCTTGAACATGGTACTCAGCACATTATTTTCACTGGAATTTAGCACTACAGATGAATGAGGAATTTCATAAAAACTAGTAGAAGTGAGGAATCCACTTAGTAAATATTATATGTTGAGGCCCAGCAAACAATGAGTTTGGCACCAGAGCTTGATTCTTGCTTTTGAGGGGAATTCAGCTCCCAAGCAAGCCAAAATCATGGTTTACCATTGTGATGTGAAGCTGTATTTCCCACCCTCAAAGAAGTGCTTGAAATGCCAGCACTTTGGGCGAATATCTTCCCATTGTATGAACATAGCTGCCAACTATTACTGATTGTCCATAATTATTATGGATTCATCACCTTCATTATGGAGTTATAGAGAGGTAGCAAAAAATTACAGAAATGGAAATTATCGATTTCACTTAAAAAAAAAAAAAAAAAAAAATCAGAAAAGATACCATTTGCTTTCTGACAGTCATATGCTGCAAAATGTTTTATAGACTGATGATTTCCTTGCAGAGTATGTAACAAATCTTTCTATGAATTATTTTGACGTATATGTCTAGAGCGACAGCCATCTAGTGGTGGACACGTCATCCGCATGCAGAAGTTGTAACCACCTCTGAATTTACACATCATACCAGGCAGCGATAATGTGTGTGTTCATCCAGAACAGAGTTCTGTGATATTTACATAAGAGAACAAAAATTGGGTAATAAATATTAACAAAAAACTATTACTTAATGAATCGGAATCCTGAGCTCCTTGAAATTTTTAATTTGAATAGTAGTTCTACAAAAATCAGACAGTCCCCTTCAAGTTTGGCACAGTATTTCCAGTAATGAGGGTTTGTCTATCTAATTTCTTCAGCAACTGTTAATAGTGGTCATAAGGAAAAGCCTGACAAAAATGATAATGCAAAATTGAAGAGTGTGATAGATACCTTGACTGAAGGTGAGAAAAATACTGTATCAAGTTTAGACAGTTAGACAATAATATTGTGGAATACCAAGGTAATACCAAGGTGTTAGTACAGAAAAGTATATACACTCCTGGAAATGGAAAAAAGAACACATTGACACCGGTGTGTCAGACCCACCATACTTGCTCCGGACACTGCGAGAGGGCTGTACAAGCAATGATCACACGCACGGCACAGCGGACACACCAGGAACCGCGGTGTTGGCCGTCGAATGGCGCTAGCTGCGCAGCATTTGTGCACCGCCGCCGTCAGTGTCAGCCAGTTTGCCGTGGCATACGGAGCTCCATCGCAGTCTTTAACACTGGTAGCATGCCGCGACAGCGTGGACGTGAACCGTATGTGCAGTTGACGGACTTTGAGCGAGGGCGTATAGTGGGCATGCGGCAGGCCGGGTGGACGTACCGCCGAATTGCTCAACACGTGGGGCGTGAGGTCTCCACAGTACATCGATGTTGTCGCCAGTGGTCGGCGGAAGGTGCACGTGCCCGTCGACCTGGGACCGGACCGCAGCGACGCACGGATGCACGCCAAGACCGTAGGATCCTACGCAGTGCCGTAGGGGACCGCACCGCCACTTCCCAGCAAATTAGGGACACTGTTGCTCCTGGGGTATCGGCGAGGACCATTCGCAACCGTCTCCATGAAGCTGGGCTACGGTCCCGCACACCGTTAGGCCGTCTTCCGCTCACGCCCCAACATCGTGCAGCCCGCCTCCAGTGGTGTCGCGACAGGCGTGAATGGAGGGACGAATGGAGACGTGTCGTCTTCAGCGATGAGAGTCGCTTCTGCCTTGGTGCCAATGATGGTCGTATGCGTGTTTGGCGCCGTGCAGGTGAGCGCCACAATCAGGACTGCATACGACCGAGGCACACAGGGCCAACACCCGGCATCATGGTGTGGGGAGCGATCTCCTACACTGGCCGTACACCACTGGTGATCGTCGAGGGGCACTGAATAATGCACGGTACATCCAAACCATCATCGAACCCATCGTTCTACCATTCCTAGACCGGCAAGGGAACTTGCTGTTCCAACAGGACAATGCACGTCCGCATGTATCCCGTGCCACCCAACGTGCTCTAGAAGGTGTAAGTCAACTACCCTGGCCAGCAAGATCTCCGGATCTGTCCCCCATTGAGCATGTTTGGGACTGGATGAAGCGTCGTCTCACGCGGTCTGCACGTCCAGCACGAACGCTGGTCCAACTGAGGCGCCAGGTGGAAATGGCATGGCAAGCCATTCCAGAGGACTACATCCAGCATCTCTACGATCGTCTCCATGGGAGAATAGCAGCCTGCATTGCTGCGAAAGGTGGATATACACTGTACTAGTGCCAACATTGTGCATGCTCTGTTGCCTGTGTCTATGTGCCTGTGGTTCTGTCAGTGTGATCATGTGATGTATCTGACCCCAGGAATGTGTCAATAAAGTTTCCCCTTCCTGGGACAATGAATTCATGGTGTTCTTATTTCAATTTCCAGGAGTGTAGATCTCCCTCCCCCCCCCCCCCCCCCCACCAAAAAAAAAAAAAAAAATAAAAAATAAAAAAGAAAAAATAAAAAAAAGAAAACATATGTTTTTCATATTAGGTGCATTGTGCGTGAGAGAGCAGAATGGGATGCTCCGCAGAACTCACGGACTTCAAACGTGGTCAGATGATTGGGTGTCACTTGTGTCATACATTTGTATGCAAGATTTCCGCACTCCTAAACTTTCCTAGGTCCACTTTTTCAAAGTGGAAACTTGAAGGGACACGTACAGCGCAAAAGTGTACAGGCCAATGTTGTCTGTTGACTAACAGAACCTGCCAACAGTTGAAGACAATCATAATGTGTAATAGGAAGACATCTATCCAGACCATCACACAGGAATTCCAAACTGCATCAGCATCCACTGCAAGTACTATGACAGTTAGGCGGGAAGTGAGAAAACTTGGATTTTGTGGCCGAGTGGCTGCTCATAAGCCACACATCACACCGGTAAATGCAAAATGTCGCCATGTTTTAAGCACCTTCTTGCCTCTCACTGTTAAAGAGCAATTCGAGGATGGCAATTGCATCTTTCAACATGATCGAGCACCTGTTCATAATGCACAGCCAGTGGCAGTATGCTCACAAGACAATAACATCCCTGTAATGGACTGGTCTGCCCAGAGTCCAGACCTGAATCCTATAGAACACTTTTGAGGTGTTTGGGAATGCCAACTTTTTGCCGGGCCTCACTGACTGAAATCAATACTTCTCCTCAGTGCAGCACTCCATGAAGAATGTGCTGCCATTCCCCAAGAAACCTTCCAACATGTGATTGAATGTATACGTATGCCTGTGAGAGTGGAAGCTGTCATCAAGGCTAGGGGTGGGCTAATATCATATTGAATTCCCGCATTACCGATGGAGGGTGCCACAAACTTGTAAGTCTTTTCAGCCAGGTGTCTGGAAAAATATATCTAAAAACAAAGATGATGTAAGTTACCAAACGAAAGTGTTGGTATGTTGATAGAGACTCTAACAAACACAAACACACACACAAAATTCAAGCTTTCGCAACCCACAGTTGCTTCATAAGGAACGAGGGAAGGAGAGGGAAAGGCGAAAGGATGTGGGTGTTAAGGAAGAGGGTAAGGAGTCATTCCAAATTCCAATCCTGGGAGCGGAAAGACTTACCTTAGGGGGAAAAAGAGCCAGGTATACACTTGCACACACACACACATATCCATCCGCACATATACAGACACAAGCAGACATATCTGCTTTTTGTTGTAACGTTGTAATGTCTTTTTGTTGTAATGTTTGCAATTCTTACTTATTTTTAAAATCACCTATGTTAATTTTTCTGAGTTGTATATAGCATTGCAAGAAAAGTGTGGAAGGGGCAGGATATGAGTCACTGATGGTTTTTTTTTTAGCAGAGGTATGTCAGCTGGTCAGACGTAATGAATAACTGATCTTCTCAGCATAATCCAGTTCTTAGAGTTTTCAATTCAAATCAAGGTGTGTGTGTTTTTTATATAGTATAGTATCATATAATTATAATTAGTGAATGTTTTTGTATCAATTATTGTTGATGTATAGTTTCACAATCAGTTATAAATGTATGTAGTTGTGGGCATTACTGTATGGCAATTATAAACAAAAATGGGACTTCAGTTTGCCACTCTTATTTCAGAAATTTGTTGTTGTGGTCTTCAGTCCAGAGACTGGTTTGATGCAGCTCTCTGTGCTCCATACATGTAATTTCAGAAATTACAAAATTTGTATTCTCTATTATGTGTGTGCTCTCGAAGCACTATTAATAAAGCTGATAACATTGTACCCTGACCCTCAAGGTTTATTTTTATTTAAGTACAGTTAGAACTATTGTTTAGATGTTGATGCACCATGTCCAATAGTTGGCTATAAAGGAAATTGTCATCAGTGACATAAGAGTTAGCTTATATTTGTCTCACATTTAACATAAAATTTCAGGTTCCACATCAACCATGACTAGTTAAAGTTAGTGGATTCAACAATTAAAATGAAATCTTCACTGGCAAGACAAACATCAGCGACCTATCATGTCAAACAGTTATCACCAGCCTAGCACCTGACAGAGCCAGTGGACAGAAACTGTCATGCAGCTGGTCCAAAAGTAATGGGGCGGTGGTGGTGGTGGCGGTGGTGGTGGTGGTGGTTGTGGGGGGGGGGGGATGGGAGGGGGGGGGGGGGGGAGGGTTGAAGCCCTAGTGATTCATAACATTGCCGTAAAGCAGGATCCTTGTTGTCATTTCTCCTAATTAAAAAGTGCTGTTAATATATATTCTGCAAGCATGGTGGTGCAGCATGTATTAGTTAACTGACTATTTTATGGCAAACAGGATGTTAAATTTTCTCTGGAGGACAACAAGTGTTGAGATACAGGTGAGATACAGTAGTTAAAAAATTGAGGACTGTGGCCACAAACATGCTCTATTGTGGTCTTGTAAAAGCTGTGGTAAAAATAAATTTTCAACACAGATCAAAAATCCATTTATGAGGTCCACATCATGTTACACAAAGAAGCACGCATTGTGAATAATTTTACTATTGCTGGTTGTGATGCACCTAGGTGTCCATTTTCCTTCCATATGTTATGTTAGAAGGAAACTGACCTATCTTGTAAACAGTTTTTGCTTGAAATTCATTTTTTGTTAACTGTTAATTTTGGTCCAATGACCATCTCATCTTTTGTTTCATGTAAGAGGCATTAGCGAAAAGTTTGAGTTGACAGCATGTAGGTGGTACTGTGTCTGCTTCACGATTACACTATTAACAGACAGTAGGCTGGTGAGAATTTGAAGTACTAACTGTCTATTACTGGTGACTACTGATCGATGCTTGCCTTATTTGTTGTGTCAGCAAGGGTCATAGCCCCGTGCATACAGATCTTACCACTCCACTGGAGAGATGGTAACATTCTAATTGTCCCAGCAGGGCCATCTCATTGGTAGTTGTCTTGAATTTTAATGGCATCTCTGATTCTATGTAGTTGTTAGTAGAATACCATCACACAGATTGCAGTCCTATTCCTGCCCTCCATCACACCAGCAGCAATATAAATTTGCACGTAAATTAATGGTTACTTTAAGTAAATGAAACAGTGTATATTTTTGGTAGACAATACATTTGACTGGTTTTGATGACAGGTGACTCAGTAACCAACAAATAAAATTTTACACACACCTGAATATCTTTTTTATTTTTCTGATTCAAGAGATGAGTAATAAATACAGGCGCTAAATACTAAAAAGAAATACAATACTTTGGAAGTTGTACCAGATGAGATGAAGTGCCTGGTGATGAGTGTGTTTTGATTGAAATGATTAATGCTGTAAAAGTAATTTAAATTGATGCAAAATTATCACAGAATTTGTGGAAAAGAAAATAATTTCTCGTAACAAGAGCAATGCTTCAATTGTGCTACTTAACAAGAAATGATACAGATGAGACAAAAAAGAAACTATAGACTTATTTGACTTCTCTCCATAATATGCAAGATATTCACTTGAATGTTATGCTAGGTAACTAGTCTCATTGGAGTAAAGATTGAATTTTGATCAAGCAGAAGAACAAGTGGGATGTATAACTAGGTATAGCACGGTGGACTGCTTGCAAAAATCATGAACAAAGTTATAGAATGAAACAATGAACAATAATTACAATTTTTCGTGGGTTAATTGATTTTGAGATATCTTTTAGCTTTCTCTCAACAAAATTTGTACTAACAGTTTTCGAGGAACAATCTGCTGAACTAATCTGTGTTGGTATCCTCAAGATTGTAGTTATCAGTGCTACAAATAACATTACCTTTCATCAGGGTAGTGGGGAATTCAGAATTAAAAGAGGACCTGAGCACTCAGATTCCATATTCTTGAATCTGTTCTCAAAGTAATTTACTAGATTCATAAACTGGAAAAACAAAGAAGAAATACATTGCTGTGAAATTTACTTGAATCATGTTTGCTCTGCTGATTTATTGCACTGTTTCCCTCTAGTGCAAATAAACTTCAACAGCATGTAACTTAATAAACTTATAGCAACAACTTAGTAGAAAGTATTTTAAAGTTAGACCGGAAAATCAATTATATCAAGCCTAAAGCAGTATATAATGAGAAAGAAAATTTGCCCAAATAGCAATGGAGGAATACTTTCATACTCCCCAGCATGTGGGAATCAAAATCTTCGACATGCTAAAAGATAAGAATATCTGGAAAAGAAATACATGATACTCGGATACAGAAATGTTTCCACACAGTGGAAGAATTCATGAAGATCGAGTTGATAATTTAAGAAGAATATCCCAGATCATTAGCAATGTTATGTAAATATATTTTTTTCCTAAGAAGAAGTATTAACTTAAAATAGTGCTCCATTTCGTTAGTTATAATTTTGTCTGTTGTTGTTATGGTCTTCAGTCTCAAGACTGGTTTGATGCAGCTCTCCACACTAGTCTGTCCTGATGCAATCATCTTCATGTTTGCATAACTACTGCAACCTGCATCCACTTGAATGTGCTTGCTGCATTCAAGCTTTGGTCTCCCTCCACAGTACATTAACCACCCTCTTGAACACCCATACACACACAGTTTATTCCATATCCAAAGTGATGCTCCCTAATGCCTCAGCAGGTGTCCTGTCAATTGATCCCTTCTTTTAGTCTAGATGTGCCATAAATTTCTTTTTCCTTCCATTCAATTCAGTACCTCCTCATTAGTTATCTGATCTACCCAGCTAACCTTCATCATCCTTCATTATCACCACGTTTTGAAATCTTCTGTTCACTTCTTGTCTAAACTGCTTATCGCCCACATTTCACTTCCATAATTGGCTACAGACCAGTACCCTCAGGAAAGAATTCCAAACACTGAAATTTATATTCGATTCCAAATTCCTCTTTTTGAGACAACCTTTTCTTTATGTTGCCAGAGTACAATTTATATTTTTCCTCACTGGCCACTGTGGCCAGCGGTTCTAGGCGCTTCAGTCTGGAACCGTGCAACTGCTACAGTCTCAGGTTCGAATCCTGCCTCGGGCATGGATGTGTGTGATGTCCTTAGGTTAGTTAGGTTTAAGTAGTTCTAGGTTCTAGTGGACTGATGACCTCGGATGTTAAGTCCAATAGTTCTCAGAGCCATTTGAAACATTTTGAACCTATTTCAGCCATTGTCAATAATTTTGCTGCCAAATAACAAAACTCATTGACCAGTTTTCTTGTTTTATTTCCTAATCTAATTCTATCTGTATCACCTGATTTAATTTAGCTACATTTCATTACCCTAGTTTTGCTGTTGTTGATGTTCATCTTATAACCTCTTTTCACGACATTATCCTATCTGTTCAAATGCTCTTCCAAGTCCATTGCTGCCTCAATAGAGTTACAGTATTATCAGCAGACCCCAAATATTTAATTTCTTTTCTATGAACTTTAATTCCATTTCCAAATTTATCCTTTGTTTCCTTTATAGATTTCTCACTGTACAGATTCAGAAACATGGGAAAAAAGGCACAACCCTGTCTCACTCTTTTTTCAACCACTACTTCCCTTTCAAGTCTTTCAACTGCACTGTGATTTCTTTAAAAGCTGTAGATGATATTTTTCTCCCTGTTTTTTCTTTTTTTATCCTTACTGCCTTCAGAATTTTAAAGAGTTTATTCCATTCAACATTGTCTGAAGCTTTCTCTAAACCTACAAATGATATAATTGTAAGTTTGCCTTTCTTCAGTCTATCTTCTAATGGGATGAATTGTAGCATCGATATGACCGTGCCTGTTTTGCACTTGTACAGAGCCTAAAATATACTTCCCCCGTGTCAGCTTCTACCAGTTTTTCTATTCCTCTGTGAATAATTTCTGCAAGTCTGAGAGTATTTGACCTGTCTTTTCCATGTCACACACGCTTCTACAGCCTTGCATTTCTGGGTTGTCATTACTGCTTTGCCAGGTTGCACTTCCATTCAGTCCCATTTTTCAAAAGTCAGTATTCCCGTTTTCCTGCTTCATTTGCTGGATTTTTATGTTTTCTCCTTTTTAACATTTAAATTCAGTATTTCTTCTGGGCCTTGTCATTATGCCTCTTTGATCCTTATGTGTTCATTTTTTCATTTCTCAAAACTACACATTTATCCTTCATTGCATTTTTTGCCCGTTTCAATCAACTGTTGCTTAATATATATTTAAAAAAAAATCAATTTTTGAAAATGTAATATAATTGGATAATTCAAAATTATGAGCACGGCTGCAGTTTCTCAAGTATGCCAGTCTCTTTCCTTCGATTTCAACCCTTTGTTCTCTTGGAAGGTATGTATTGTGTACGATCTTTTTGAGGGCTAGGTTGAACAGGGTAGGGGACAAACCATCTCCTTGCCTGAGTCCTGTCACAATTTCAAATTCCTCAGTTATGCGATTTCCCATCTTCACCTTTGCACATGTTTCACTCAGACAGATCTTTCTCAGATTGATGAGTTTCTCTGCCATGACAAACTCCCTTAAACAATGAAAAAAAATATTTGCAACTTGGACTGGTTTTTCATTCTACCAAATAATGAAGCTATCTAATAGTTGTCCAATGAAAATATGTTGTCAGCACGCATCATTGCATACGTTATTAAATATGCTGGCACCTATGGTCAGGGCTTGTCAAGTAAGAATAGTTAAAATCCAGAAATAAAACCAATCAAATAAAATGACAGGTCATGTTATGAGCTTTTGGACTAGGCTGCTGAGGTAATTACATTGAGTGAAGGCAGAGGTGAGAGTGGTGATGTATTGCTGTAATATGTTGGGCTTGAATGTCAGTGCTGTATAGGAGGAAAGGTTGACAACTGTCAAAATGTAAGTAGTGTTGTTTGTTCATAGGTTTAAGTGAACAGAAGTATGTATGTGACTTCATGAGGATGAGGTCAGCATCAAGGAAAGAGGCATGTAATTCAGAATAAAATCATATGAAATTTAATTGGGAAAATATGTTTAGACATTCCAAAAGTTTTGGTGTGTCAGCCTCATCATCAGTCCATATGGCAAAGATGTCATCAATATATTGAAACCAAACCAGTGGTGAAGGCTTATGGATCCAAAGAAAGCCCCCTCCAGACGACCCATAAAGTTTGGCAAATGGAGGAATCATCTGAGTTCCCATGGCCGTGCCCGTGATATGTCTGTATGTTGACTGTCAAATGTAAAGTAGGCGTTTTCAAGCATGGAGTTGATTAAGGTGAGAAGGAGGGTTGGAACAAGTTTATAAGCCGGTGGGCACTAGTTGAAGTAATGTTCATCAGCATAGAGACCATGTGAGGCAGTGTCAATAGTGACAAACATGTTGTATGGTGGGAGTGGGACAGGTGCAGATTTCAGATGATCAAGTAAATGATTGGTGCCTTTAATGTAGGAGTGGAGTCTTTGTACTATCTCTTGAAGGTATAGATCAACCTGAACAGATATACATTCAGTGGGTGCTTTGAAGCCAGGAAGAATTTGGCAGCTGGGGTAATTGGGTTTGTGGATCTTAGGAAGAATGTAAAAGGCAGTAGTATGTGGTATTGGATGGGGTAAGAATTTCTATGGATTAAGGTGTTAGTCCCTGTGGAGGGCCTGAAGTTTTAAAGAAGAATTGTGGGCCAATTTGTACTACAGGGCTGGTGTCTTAATGGCAGATTCTGTATGTGGAAGTGTCAGAAAGTTGGGTTAGACCCTTGCTTATATACTCCCACTGGTCATGTGCTGCAGTGATAGATCCCTTATGGATTGGGAGAATAATGATGGAGTCATCATATTTTAAGCAAGGGAAGGCATGGAGTTCTGCAGAGGACAGGTTGAAGCTTCCAGTCTTGCTTGTGAGATGAAAGCAGAGCTCACCATTTGCAGCATAGTCAACAGGACCAATTGAAGACCTGAGTGGAGGGTCTGAACCAGAGGCTCAGACGTCTCTACGACTGTGTAGGCTGCAGATTCCTTGACGTGTGCCATTGGGTGGTGTGGTGTTGGGTTTTGATAAATAGATCAGGAGTCCTTTACATGCAGGAGGTGGTCGCACAGGTAGCAGGGGTGGTGGGGTGTGGACTGGGCAGTTTTTAGGAGAATCGGGGAAACACAAAAAGGGTGCTGGTTGAACACAGGAAGAATATAGATCCAGGAACCATTGGTATAACAGTTTTAAATTGTTGGAAAAGAACCTGAGCTCCAGGTGGTAATGGAAAGTGCTGATGCTCCAATCGTTATCGGTACTGAAAGCTGGCTAAAGCTGGAGATAAGTTCAGCCAAAGTTTTTGCAAAGGACTTGATGGTGTTCAGAAAGGATGGGCTAAATACAGTTGCTGGTGGCATGCTTGTTACTGTTAGAAGTAGTTTATTTTGTAGCGAAATTAAAGTAAATAATTCCTGTGAGTTAGTATGGGTAGAGGTCATTCTTGGCAACTGGAATAAAATAATAAATGGATCCTTTTACTGATCTCCCAGCTCAGGTTCAAAGAAAACTTGAGTCTTAATTTCAAACACTTGCTGGACTCATGCAATTATAGTTGGTGGTGACTCAAATTTACCCTTGATACATTGGCAAAAATAAATGTTTAAATCTGGAGGCACACATAAAACGTCATCCAAAATGTGCTAAACACATTCTCTGAAAATTATTTTGAGCAATTAGCAATGAGCCCACTCAAATAGTAAACAGTTATGAAAATATACTTGAACTCTTTGTAACAAATAATCATGAGCTAGTAATGAGCATTAAAATGGAGACAGGGTTAGTGAACACAGGGTTGTCATAGCAGGACTGAACACGGTGACTCCCAAATCCTTCAAAAATAAAGAAAAAATATACATATTCAGAAAAGCAGATAAACATTTGTTTGATGTCTTCCTCAGAGATAATTGCTACTGCTTCCAAATGAACAATGTAAGTGTAGACCACATGTGCCTTGAATTCAAAGAAATAGTATCAACAGCAATTGAGAGATTTATACCAAATACACTAACAAATGATGGAGTTGATAGCCCTTGGTTCACAAAACAGGTTAGAACACTGTTGGAGAAACAATGGAAAAAGCATGTCAAATTTAAATGAATGCAAAATACACAAGATTGGTGATTTTTTACAGAAGCTCAAAATTTAGTGCAGACTTTGTGATGACGTTCCATGCTTTATTTCTTTGTTCAATGTCCCTGGTATCGACATACTGCATTGCTACACTGGCTAGAAAATGGGTTGTGGAAGTATAACACTGTCTACTTTAAATTATGTAGCCGACAGGTGCACATTTGCATTTCACAGTTCTTTACTTTCACTGTTCACCCCCCCCCCCCCACCCCCCCCAATAATACACATTTATAAAGCCACTATCGTATAATAGGTTGCAGACGAACCTCCACATAGTGCTACAATAGTTTACTATTGAACATCTATGAGCAGTAAAAACCTAACCACAAAGTTCACAGTTCTTGAAGAATAGAAAGATACGTATGGAGCAGACACTGTCATTGTTTTAACACATGGCCTAATTGTGTAACACTTATTTCACAGTTAAGTTGAAGCATTGTTGTTGTTCTAACCAACACAGGTTTCTCGTCTGAAACTTGGCTGTGGCCTGACTGTCTTGTGGCCAAAAATTGGGCCCTTGTATATCCTCACAATAATAGATACTGAAACTTCATATTGCTTGATGTTTAATTAACTGAAATTACAATTAAAATTTTACTCATTAAATTAACTGAATACATCAAAAAATTCCGTCTTTTTAGCAGTTTCTGCTACTACAAGGTTTTGGCTGAATTATTTCTTTAAATCATGAAATTAACAAATATGGTTACACAAACAATACTTATGACAAAACTGTTAATTACTTTGGAATTAATTAAGAGTCAGCTTTGCTAACATGCTTACGAGCAGAGCCAAAATAGATCCTTTAAGAATACTATTAGTTGTTCCTCCAAATGTTTATAATTAGTACAGAATTTATATTTGTTTATAATCAACAATAGAATTTAAATTACGAAACTCTTACTGAATTCACCCTGTAACAAAAGATATTAACTAGGAATAGTCAAAATAATTTAGAAAATCAATTATATGCATAAAACTAAGTACAAAATTGGATCTGGTGTTACATTCTATAAAACTGAGGGACAACCTTTCTCTTTCATAAAAATGCAGCTTACATTCACTTATGTTAATGGTAATTAGTTATAAGCTAAAAACAAATTTAAGTAGGCAGATGGCAAAACAAGAGGGGAAGTAAAAATATCCCAGCTTGCTTCATCACAACTTCCTTGCGAGATGCTTATAATAGTTTTTTGTCTCAAAACCTGGCAGAAAATCCAAAGAGATTGTTGTTGTATTTAAAGTATTCTGGTGGCAAGACATAAACTTTCTCTGCATGATGGCAATGGAAATACTACCGAAGACAGTGCTGCTAAAGCAGAATAACTAAACACAGCTTTCTGAAATTCCTTCACCAAAGAAGACAAAGTAAATATTCCAGAATTCGAATCAAGAGCAGCTATCAACATGAGTAACTTACATGTAGGTATCCCTGGAGTAGCGAACTTCTTAAATCACATAATAAAAGCAAGTCTTATGGTCCAGACAGTATACCAGTTAGGTTCCTTTCAGAGTATGCCAATGCAGTAACTCCATACTTAACAATCATATACAACCACTGGCTTAACAAAAGATGTACACCCAAAGAACGGAAAGTTGCACAGGTCACACCAATATTAAAGAAAGGCAGTAGGAATAATGAATTATATTACAGGTCAATGTCATTAACATCAGTATGCAGCAGGATATTGGAACATATATTGTGTTTGAACATTATGAGTCATCTTGAAGACAATGGTCTATTGACACACAGTCAACATAGATTTAGAAAACATTGTTATTGTGAAACATGACTAGCTGTTTACTCGCACTAAGTGCTGAGTCCTATCGACAAGGGATTTCATATTGACTCTGCATTTCTAGACTACCAGAAGGCTTCTGACATTGTACCTCACAAGTGGCTTGTAATCAGATTTCATTCTTATGGAGTATCATCTCAGTCAGAGAGGTCATATTAATTGCTGGAAAGTCATCAAGTAAAACAGAAGTGTTTTCTGACATTCCTCCAGGCAGTGTTATAGGCCTTCTGCTGTTTTCTTATCTAATAAATCTGGCATTGACACTAAGTAATGAAAAGTGTAAGGTCATCCACATGAGCGCTACAAGGAATCTGTTAAACTTTGGTTACACTATAAATCAATCAAATCTATAGGCCATAAATTCAATTAAATTCCTAGGAATTATAATTATGAACAATTTAAATTAGAAAGAACACATAGAAAATGTTGTGGGGAAGGCAAACAAAAGACTGTGTTTTATTGGCAGAACACATAGAAGATCCAAAAGATCTGCTAAAGAGACTGTCTGCATTACTCTTGTCTCTCCTGTTTTGTAGTACTGCTGTGTGATGTTGGATCCTTACCAGGTAGGATTAACAGAGTACATCAAGAAAGATCAAAGATGGGCAGCAGATTTATATTATCAAGAAATAGGTGAGAAAGTATCATGGGCATGACACTGAATTTGTAGTGGGAATCATTAAAACAAAGGCATTTCTCATTGTGGCGGAATCTTCTCACGAAATTTCAGTCACCAATTTACTCCTCCAAATATGAAAATATTTTTTGTCACAAACTTACATAGGGAGAAATTATCGTCATAATAAAATAAGGGAATCAGGGCTTGCACTGAAAGGTAGAGGTGTTCGTTTTTTCCACGCTGTTCTAGAGTGGAATAATAGAGAATTATTGTGAAGGTGGTTTGATGAACTCTTTGCCAGGCACTTAATTGTGATTTGCAGAGTATCTGTGTAGACGTAGATACGTTCTAGGGACCTCAAAAGGTTTATGAAGGAATACTGGATGTTAGGAATTATTAATAAGAGTATGTTATGAGTTGAATAAATGGCTATTCACACAAGCTATAGGTGAAGTGTTCCTGTATATAGGGCAGGTTAGGCAACATGTGGATAAAAAAAAATACAGAAACAGCACTGTAACTGGCCTAGTTCAAATGATTCAAAAGGCTCTGAGCTCTATGGGGCTTAACATCTGAGGTCATCATTCCCCTAGAACTTAGAACTACTTAAACCTAACTAACCTAAGGACATCACACACATCCATGCCCAAGGCAGGATTTGAACCTGTGACCGTAGCAGTCGCGCAGTTCCAGACTGAAGTGCCTAGAACCGCTCGGCCAGAACAATTGGCCTGGAAAGAGTTTACTGAGCTAAAGATTTTATTTATTTATTTTTTATACCAAAGAGTCCATTGTACCTGAAAGGAAAATTTATAATTAGTGTATATTATCAGTTTTGACTTGTGGCAGTGGGACATAGACTTCAATAACAAAAACCATTCAGTCCCTCATTGATTTATGGAGAGATGCTTGTTGGGAATTACTGGGAAACAGGTGGAGTTGAGACACATAGTTATCACTATAATGAAATTGAATTTGGGGGGGGGGGGGGGGGGGGGTCATGTAGCTAGGTTATATATGTGGCAGATGGAGTATTAAGTTCATTGCTGTATTCCAAGATAGCAGAAAATATTGAGATGATGAACTGGTAGAAGGTGGGTAGGTGACTTTACCTAGAGGTGAATTCTTTGCTGGATTCCAAGATAGCGAAAAAGCAGAAAATATTGAGATGATCACCTAGTAGAAAATGGGTAGGTGGTATTACTTAGCAGTGGTCTTCATCCAGCTGTGGATTTCAAATAATTATCATGATGAAGATGATGAAAGGTAATAATATAATTTTTTACATTGCAACTAGCCTACTTTGCTTCTGATTTTCTCTTTCCATGGCGAAAACAATTCTTGTAAAGACTTATGGATTTCTGTTAGATTTATCCACAGAAAGATAAAAAATTCTTTTAGAGAAATGACACGTATTTTTTCACACTCCTTTGGTTTTTTGTCTTTTAGTTCCACCTTCTGATTTCAGTTGTGTTTTACCCTGTCCTTGATCTAACACTTACAACAGTTTCTCATTGGTATTCATTTTTGCAATGCTCATTTTTCTTGAGGACAGGAAATTCAGAAGATGTCAAAGTTATCAGTTTGATCTCATTCTCTTATTCATGGTCTTGTAGCTGTGCTCCAGTTATTTATGTTTCAGCTGCTGATACATAGACATGACTCACATCTTGTGGAATACTGAATTTTCACTTTTTGAGACCAAAGTAAACTGCTTTGCTTAAATAACAAGACAAGACGATATAACTACCACTATCTAAAAAATGCACTCATTAATCTTGTCTCATGAAATCTTACCAATACAAGATAACTGAAATACACTGAAAGTATTTCTACAGTGCATTTTGAGATATTTTGTTTTGTGAGTGTTTTGAAATGTTTAGAGGGAAGCAATTCTAAGAAATTTATTTTCTGATACTGTTTCCATATAACATGACCGACTATGTTCATTTTAAGTATTGTGTCAATTTTCTTATTAATTAATGCATCTACGTTACTAAATGGGTAGAATGGTCACTGTGTCCCAATTGCAGGTTGCCTATGAAATGGTGTTCAGGGGCTATAAGTATTTGATTTTCAGTGTTCATATAATTATAGACCAAATTTAAAAGTATAAAGTGTTGTCATAATGTACTTATTTAGAGGTATAATCCTGTGTTACAGGTTTAACACAGTTAGGCAAGTATTATAGCTAGAAACTGTGTAGGCCTATGTACATTGAGACTTTGTAACACAGTGCATGCAAATTCCTCAGATTAAATTGATCCATTGTTTGATTTTGAGAGCACTTAGTGACTTGCAACAAACTTTGCACATAATCAAACCCCCCCCCCCCCCCTTTTTTTTTTTTTTTTTTTTTACTACTACTCCCGCAAAATTATGACATGGAAAAAGTTTATTTCTTACTATATTTTTCCGTTCATCCAGTGAAACTTCAACAAGAGGCACAACATTTTAATTTATTACTTCCTTACTGCCAACTCTGTTCACAGCTCATTTTGGAGACAGTATCCACCAATAACTCTGAATATGCTTGCAAAATTATGTCATTGTCCAACACACATTTCAGTGAATATGACATCGTAAACATTGAGATGCATGGAAAACTAGCTTTTCTTGAAACTGAGCAGAATTTACACACACTTTACTCATTAAGTGTTTGAGAATAAGAGCACTTAGTGCCCTCAGAAAAAATTTAAAACATAATTTCAAACCTTTCCTAACTTTTTTTCACTTTTGCTGCCACAAAATAATAAAAGGAAAATATTTTATCTCTCACTGTATGTCTGCTGTTCATGTAGTACACTTTATTCTTTTTTAACCTTTACTTATGTACTTATTTTAAAAGTGCAATTAAATGCATTTGTATTTTGTAATATACCCATAATGTTAATTACAAAATTGGTATCATAATATAATCAATACAACCCCAAACAGTTTGATGGTATTCACTATTTGCCAAAAATGTCTTACATGAACAAATGGAAGACCTGTTTTGGTTTTTACTTTTGCATTAGTCTATGGGTGAGTAATCCAAAACTAATAAAACCAATATAATTAGGGTTTTGCGTCTTAAGCCTTAAATGTTTTATGTGCTTAATATGAAAAAATTAACACATTAGCTCATTTGTAAAGTAATCAGTTATTTGAAGCTGTTTTACACATGGGAGTTCAATTATTTAAAAAAGGAGATGGTTGTTACTGGGTTTGCTGATTTGTTTTGAAGATTCTCAGTATCTCCATTAATTTTAATTTAAAAGCCCATCAGCTAGAAACTATAATCAAGAAACTGAAGATTTAGTTTCTCTTTATTAATCACATTGGACTCTGGATTGCTCTTTATCTTTCTTGTCACAAGATTCACATATTTATATTACCTTTGACAAAACTAGTGTTATTGTTACCATTGCTTACCACTGATTCAGTATCTATGTCATATTGAGTCTTGTACTACTCAAATAAAATAACTGATCACTCGAAACTAGTATTAGAGAGTGAGGAAGCAGAGTTTTTTCCCTGAAACATTTAAGCAGAAGAAATTGATTAAAATTTGTGCTGAAACCAGGTCTTCTTGCTTGCTGGTCAGAAATGCTAACCATTACACCACCACAGCACTATGGTTAACATTGCTGCATGAACTACCCAAGTTGAGTGCCCTTCCCAACACAAACTTCAATTCATATCTTTTGCTTGCTTTCCCTTTCATTGTCACTACTGCCAGGGCTCTCTGGTATTGGAATAGCACCTCAGCGTTGGACATAATGTGAAAGTCCTGCACCATAGATGATCTTATAGATCTTCTAATTATATTTTTCCCTGAGACATTTAAGTCTCTTCTTTATCTGCGACAATGATTGAAGCAGAAGACCTGGATGCAGTACACATGGTGGATAACCTGGGTTAGATTTTCCGTTTTTTTTTTTTTTTTTTTTTTTTTTTCCTAAAGAAAAAAAAGATCACTTGAGGCTAGTGACAGTACTAGCTCTAGTACCATGGCCCATTTCCTTCCTGATCTTCATCCAATGAAAGTAGAGCTCTGTCTCTTATGACCTTGGTGTTGATGTAATGTTAAACTGTTTACTTGTCATCTTTCCTTCTTTTTTCATTTAAAAAAACTGCATTCTACTTTAGTACCTTGTATTTTGTCAGCTGCTAGTCTCAGTTCTGAACTACAATTTTCAATTAGTCTTTGAGAATAATAAGACTATAATTTAGCTATGACTTTTTTTTTTATAAACAGTAATAACAGTCTTAGGGAGCCTAATGACCTCTCTAAGTTATTTATGAAATTGTGATTAGCAACAGTTCCACTGTGTTTTCTTGACCCTTATTCAGTGTTGTCTTCAGTTTTGATCTGAACCTCTTGATCAGACCCAAATACTGATTTCTAACTGGGAAGGTCTCATCAGTCTACACAAGTATGTACTCATACACATTGAGGTAACAAAAGTCATATGATAGCGATATGCACACATACAGATAGAGACAGTGTCACCTACATAAGGTATCAAAGGTCATTGCATTGGTGGAGCTGTCATTTGTACTCAGGTGATTTATGTGAACTGGCTTCTGATATGATTATGGCTACACGACAGGAAGTAACAGACCTTGAGCATGGAATAATAGTTTTAGCTAGATCTATTGGACATTCCATTTCAGAAATCATTATGGAATTCAATATTCTGAGATACACAGTGTCAAAAGTGTGCCAAGAATACCAAATTTCAGGCATTACCTCTCACCATGGACAACAAAGTGGCTGACAACCTTTAGTTAACAACTCAAGAGCTGCAGCAATTGTGTATAATTGTCAGTGCTAACAGACAAGCAACATTGTGTGAAATAACACCAGAAATCAATTTGGGGCATACCACAAATGTATCCATTAAAACAGTGCAGCAAAATTTGACATTAATGGTCTATGACAGCAGATTACAGTTGCCAATGCCTTTGCTAACAGCATGACATTACTTGCAGCATCTCTCCTGCCTCGTGACCATGTAGGTTGGACCCTGGATAACTGAAAAACCATAGCCTTGTCAGATGAGTCGTGATTTCAGTTGGTAAGAGCTGATGGTAGGGTTCGAGTGTACTGCAGACCCTATGAAACCATGGACCCAGGTTGTCAACAAGACATTGTTTAAGCTGGTGGTGGCTTCATAATGGTGTGGGTTGTATTTACATGGAATGGACTGGGTCCACTGGCCAAATGAACTGAACAGAAATGGTTATGTTAAGCTACGTGGAGACCATCTGCAGCCATTCATGGACTTCATGTTCCCAAAAAATGATAGAATATTTATGGTTGACTATGCATCATGTCACTTGGCCACAATTATTTGCAACTGGTTTGATGAACATTTTGGACAATTTGAGCGAATCATTCACATCATCCTACATGAATCCTATCGAACATTTATGGAACATTATCAAGAGTTCAATTCATGTGCAAAATCCTACAGAGGCAACAGTTTCCCAATTCTGGGCAGCTACAGGGGCAGCATGGCCCGTTATTTCTTCAGGGGACATCCAACAGCTTACTGAATCCATGCTACACCAAGTTGCTACAGTACAGAAAAAGGAGGTCTGCCATAATATTAGGAAGTATCCATGACTTTTGTCACCTCAGTGTATTTTTACACTTTTATTCTGTGTTTTAGATGCAGAACTGTCTCATAAGCTTTTAAGATGTCAAGATAGGAGGAAGCAAACTACCCCGCTACGCCCCACAAACTCCTGCATCTCATGACTTAAAAAAGGAATGTAAATTTCATATGATACCTGTTTCCCAAATTCATTATAATTTCAGTTCAGTAGATCGCCTATTAAACAAAAAGTTGAATGTTATACTTGAGTTTAATTTTCATTAAAGTCCCAGTAACATATTGCTGCAGCAGCAACAGCAGCTTTATGGTCACAGATATCCATTTCGAAAATAATGATACAAAAAGATCAACCCTGCTGGTTGAAAAATATCTGAAATACTTCCATATTTAGAAGGTTGTCCAGATGGAAGTTTAAAGTAATTTTCATATGAATTGCTGTAGATGATTGTGGAATAGGCCCATTAGTGTTTGTGTCCATTAGAAGAACCTAGTTGTAATGTTAAATCCATCATTTATGGTTATTAACTGATAAAACGTCACACTCAGGCTATCACTCCCAGCAGATATCTTATGGTATCCATTTTGATATGTTTATTTTAGTAACACTTGGTGCTGTCAGCATCAGTAAATCAGATGTCATGTAAATTTCCATCCTCAGTACCATAGGCACTACTCTCATCTTCTTCTTGTTTTGAATGGGCCTACTTTGGGCCACTCTTGTTCAACTGTTGGGCTTTGATCTTTGCCCAGTACTGTTACATGTACTGCTGATGTAACTCCGTATCTCACAGACTGTCTGTTCTGGAAATCAATTATTCTCAGTTCTTCAATGTCCTTTTCAGTTTCTTTGAGCCAAGTGGTGCAAATCTTCTTGTTTTTCCAGAAGATGAACAGATGGATGGTCACTGTGTTTGGTGGCAATCTTGGAACATGGCTATAGAAAGCTACCCTTCTTTTTCTTGCACAGTGAGAGAGCCTCTCGATGTGTTTGTAGAGCTCCAAGTTATGTCATCTTCGGAGTTCCCCCATATTCTTCTGCCAGGCCTAGGATCTTCCTGAGGATTCTCCTCTCTCTGACTTCCAGTTTCTCCATTAGACCTCTCCAGTTCATGGAAAGACATTCCATGAAATACTGGGCTTCTGGTCATATGACTGATGTGTAGTGTTTAAGTTTCAGGTTGCATGATAGGCATTTTTTGTTGTATGTGTTCATGGTCAGTCAGTAGGCTAGTTCCAACTTGTTGACTCTCATGGATAATGACGTTTTTTCTGATAAGTTGGGTTCAATCCATTTGCTGAGATACTTAAACTTCTCAGTCCTTTTGATGTTTCTCTGGTCTAGTAACATCTCTCTGTTAGCTTCTTTGATGCTGGTGAAGAAACCTGTTTTCTCCAGCGGCGCTTGAAGACCCACTTTGGCTGCCTGCATTTTTGACATTTCAAGAGAATAAGCAATGAGTGCCATGTCATCTGCAAAAGCCAGGCAATCTACAATCAGTCCTTCATTCTTACGGCCCAAGTAGATACCACTCTGAACACCCAAATTGGTCAGTTCTTTGTGCCATTATCTCACAACCTTTTCAAGGATGCAGTTGAAGAGCAGTGGGGAGAATCCATCCCCTTGTCCCACTCCAGTTTTTATCTCAAAGCTTTCTGAGATCTCACCTCTAAATTTGACCTTGGAATAATTGTTGGTCATGGTTTCTAGAATGAGTCTGTGGGTATTGTTGTTCCTGGAGTATTTTGTTAAGCATTTTTCTATCAAGAGAGTTCCTGAAATCTACAAAGGTGCCAACCGTCTTGTGGTTTCTCATCTTGGAGCACGCCAGTACAGTTTTAAGGTTGAGGATCTGTTCAGCACAGGATTGGGTCTTCCTGAAGCCTCCCTAATATTCTCCCAGTTGATTATCTAGTTGATCTTCTGCCCTTGTTAGTAGCACCTTGGAGAGAATCTTGTATGTTACCGGGACAAGAGAAATTCCACAGTAGCTGTTCAGATCAGTAAAATCTCTGTTTTTGTGAAGTGGATGGATCAGCACCGTGTTCCAATCAGGTAGTAATTTCTCTGTTTCTCAGATGTCCTGGATGATCTCGATGAGCTTGCCCATGGCATTGCTTCCAGCACATTTCCAGATTTCAGAAACATAGAGTCTTCTCCAGTTGCCTTATTATTCTTTAGAAATTGAATGATTTGTCCAACTTCTTCCAGTGAAGGAGGCAGGGAGCTGGATTTGGTGTGGTTTGTTTGTAGTCAAAGTCTTCACTAGGTGGATCATAGTTGAATAGTTTTTAAAGTACTGAGCAGTTTTCCTTGTCGATAAAAACCAGTTTGCCCTGCTAGTCTCTGTATTGGAGGTTTGGCAGATGGTATTTTCTGAGTGTCTGCTTGAAGGTTTTGTAGAAGTTTTCAGGTGCTATTCTTATCAAAGCTCTCTTTGATTTGGGTTAGTTGGTTTTGTGTGAAGGTCTGTTTGGTTCCCCAAATTATCTTAGGTGTAAGTCTTCTTTGTTCCAAAAAGAAAATTCCCAATTTTTCTTGGTTTTCTTGCAATTCCACATCTCCCAGAATGTCTGTCTGTGGGCTATTGTGTTGTCACAGTCTTCATTCCACCACGGATGCTTCCTTCTTCTTATGAGGGGGAAAGTTCACTGGTCGTCTTCACTAGAGTCTTCTTTGGTTGGTCCCAGCTGTTGAAATCTGTACTGTTCATTCTCTGGCTTACTTCTTGTCTGTTCTTAAGTTGCTCTATGTCAAATCTTACTATCTTGGAGGTTCTGTGTACTCTAGTGTTTCTAGGTGCTAATCTCATTGCTAATAGGAACTAATTCTTATGCATCATCCTTGTACACATTGGCAGCTGATTTGTATAAAGTTTTAGTATATACTGAAGGTATGAAGTCTATGAGAATACAATAGGATATTTTCTTGTGTCGTATGTAAGGTTAAAACTATAATTCTGCTTTGTTGTGGAACAGCAATTACAGGACCTGCAAAAGTGGCCATTGTAGCCTAGGAGGTAAACACAAAAATTTTCATTATAGTCTTATATGTGACTAACTTTTGATTATGCTCCAAGTATTACTTACTTCTCAAGGGAAGTCACACTGATTTGCATCCATTTGTGACAGAAAATCTGCCACTGCAATATATTAGAAAGGTATGAAATTCAGACTTCTCTCACTGGCAAGAATAACAGTCACAACCACAGTTACCTGTTATTAAGAGATATTAAGGGTTGTCTGAGAGTACTTGTCACAGGTGTACTTAGTGCTTGTGCATGATTAAACGCCTCTGACCAACTTAACTTCCCAAACTCCGTTAATGTCACCAATGTGTGTCACACGTTTCAGATAGCAACCCGTACTAACAAGCATATTGTGTGTGAATTTATTTTATTAATCTTCTTGATCACTTATTTTCTTAACATCAACTTTTAGCAACCTAACATTAGAGCTCTCATTAACATCCCTTTTACTGTTGGGTCCATCTAGATCATATAAAACTGTGACTTCTAAAATTTATACCAATTATGTGTATTCCCAGCAATATTCTTGTATTCTGCAGTTTTGGATTAAGAGCTCTAGAACTGTTTTGATAGTACATTTATAGAATCAGTTTGTTTTCTCTCTCTCTCTTGCCTTTTTATTTTCAGCATAGCTTTAGCTCTACCACATTTGTATGTGACATATGAGCTAAGATTACATCTTGCCCCTGCATTTTAATTTTGCAAATTATGGTTATATTTATTACATTTCTATATATTTGTGTAAGTTTTATTTAAAAATACTCATATTATTGGGGTTACAGGTTTTGTTCAACACAACCTTTGTGTTAACACCACTTCCTATAATGTATTTCAAAAGCATTTGTGTACAGGTGTGAGCGGCACGCTTGTTCCCCCCACTATCACAGTGTTACCACCACCCCCTAACAATGCAGTGGGATCGAGCCGCATGCTGCCTGTGTGTTGCTCTCCACCACTGCGGCTGCCACAGGAACAGCACTGGAACAATAGGAAACAATATCTCAAAGTACCACAAGTCTCATATGGTCGCAATCGTAGCCACAACTCTAGCTGTAAGTCGGGTCAGAATTCTCTATCAATAGTGCTCAAAATTAGGGCTTGGAGAATGACTGTAGATGGTATAGACAACCAGTCCTACACTCTCCACAGTAGTGGCTGTAGGAGCTAGTCTCGCTCGAGCATTAATCCAGCTTCCTTAATATAGTGGTGCGTGTTCATGGGTGGAAACATTTAAGTCTGATTATATATGATCTATTTTACTGCTGTAAATTGACATAAATTTAAGATCTTTTTGGTGGGAACAGAACTTAAAAATCTACACTTCTGCTTCTTACTAGGTTATTTTCTAGGTATTGGTGGTGAGTGGATGCAATATTAAACAATTCATGACTGCTGAACCTTCCATTGTTCCTTATTTGTTTTTTTCTGTTTTTTATAGTAAAGTTCCATTAATTTATTTTGAAAATGAAGTTGTTATTGAATTTAAAAGAGTAGAGAGCTGAAAATTATTAACATTATTTTATGCAAGCCTGTTATCAATTGTATGATACGTACTTACAAGTTTTTAAATAGTAAATTTTCTCTCTTTTTGAATGACTTATGGCTTCAAGAAATGAACTGAAATACTTAGTGTTTATAAGTCTCTTGTTATTGTTACAGTAGAGCTTCTTACCATTCGATTACATCATATAATTGTTTTGTTCTCTGAGCAATTGTCCAAAACAAACTATATTTTCCAATCTACCAAAGGGAATGTTAAATGTGTTGATGAATAGAAACAGGCATGACAGAGAGAAATGTCAGAAATAACCTTATCATACACTCCTGGAAATGGAAAAAAGAACACATTGACACCGGTGTGTCAGACCCACCATACTTGCTCCGGACACTGCGAGAGGGCTGTACAAGCAATGATCACACGCACGGCACAGCGGACACACCAGGAACCGCGGTGTTGGCCGTCGAATGGCGCTAGCTGCGCAGCATTTGTGCACCGCCGCCGTCAGTGTCAGCCAGTTTGCTGTGGCATACGGAGCTCCATCGCAGTCTTTAACACTGGTAGCATGCCGCGACAGCGTGGACGTGAACCGTATGTGCAGTTGACGGACTTTGAGCGAGGGCGTATAGTGGGCATGCGGGAGGCCGGGTGGACGTACCGCCGAATTGCTCAACACGTGGGGCGTGAGGTCTCCACAGTACATCGATGTTGTCGCCAGTGGTCGGCGGAAGGTGCACGTGCCCGTCGACCTGGGACCGGACCGCAGCGACGCACGGATGCACGCCAAGACCGTAGGATCCTACGCAGTGCCGTAGGGGACCGCACCGCCACTTCCCAGCAAATTAGGGACACTGTTGCTCCTGGGGTATCGGCGAGGACCATTCGCAACCGTCTCCATGAAGCTGGGCTACGGTCCCGCACACCGTTAGGCCGTCTTCCGCTCACGCCCCAACATCGTGCAGCCCGCCTCCAGTGGTGTCGCGACAGGCGTGAATGGAGGGACAAATGGAGACGTGTCGTCTTCAGCGATGAGAGTCGCTTCTACCTTGGTGCCAATGATGGTCGTATGCGTGTTTGGCGCCGTGCAGGTGAGCGCCACAATCAGGACTGCACATGACCGAGGCACACAGGGCCAACACCCGGCATCATGGTGTGGGGAGCGATCTCCTACACTGGCCGTACACCACTGGTGATCGTCGAGGGGACACTGAATAGTGCACGGTACATCCAAACCGTCATCGAACCCATCGTTCTACCATTCCTAGACCGGCAAGGGAACTTGCTGTTCCAACAGGACAATGCACGTCCGCATGTATCCCGTGCCACCCAACGTGCTCTAGAAGGTGTAAGTCAACTACCCTGGCCAGCAAGATCTCCGGATCTGTCCCCCATTGAGCATGTTTGGGACTGGATGAAGCGTCGTCTCACGCGGTCTGCACGTCCAGCACGAACGCTGGTCCAACTGAGGCACCAGGTGGAAATGGCATGGCAAGCCGTTCCACAGGACTACATCCAGCATCTCTACGATCATCTCCATGGGAGAATAGCAGCCTGCATTGCTGCGAAAGGTGGATATACACTGTACTAGTGCCGACATTGTGCATGCTCTGTTGCCTGTGTCTATGTGCCTGTGGTTCTGTCAGTGTGATCATGTGATGTATCTGACCCCAGGAATGTGTCAATAAAGTTTCCCCTTCCTGGGACAATGAATTCACGGTGTTCTTATTTCAATTTCCAGGAGTGTATAATAGATTGTAATGTGGAAGTTTTGGGTGTATGTGGTGTGGAGGGCCTGAGTTCAGTGAAAAGCTAGAAGAGGAGGAAGCAGTTACCTGTTTTGTGCACAGAATCACATGTAATAAGTAGACAGAAGGAATAATGCAAGGGAGAAATGAACTGGAATATAAATAGTCTAAACTGAAGGAAATGTTAGTAATAAAGTTGGGTTTTCAGGTCGATAATAAAATGAAAGAATCTTGATGCATGAAAACAAAAAGATGTACTGCCAAAAGTAAATTATTGATGGATACAATATGTGGATGATAGGGAAACATGTCCTACAGAGAAAGGCAAGACCACTGATCTGTCATGTAGAATGAATGGAGGGAACTGTTTTAGAAAGAAACTATACATTCATATTATTTAGCTGGCTGCCAGATTCTGTGACATATGGAAAGATCAGCTAGCTGAGTTATATTTTTGTTAATTTAATAACTTGGTATTTGTTCTGTCTGTATTTTGAACAATAATTAAAATTACGGATGTGGTTCCTACTTCTATTCATAGTAAACTCATACATGGTGGATGACCCAAGAAATTGTTTAATCATTTGCATTCTTTATGCTGTATCAGACAGGTTTTTAAAATGTGAAACACAAGGACTGGAAATTGTGGTCATAAGTTTATGTTAATGTACTAAGGTGGCATAATTACTGCATGTACATGAAATGGATAGCAAAGAAATGTGCCATATGAAGGAGGATAGGATGTAAGAAATTTGTGGTCCTTTCAAACATTGTGTTATCTACAGTAATTGAATATTCAGTTTTTGAAGCATTTTAACCTGTGGGAAAGCTGTTGAGAAAGATGTTAATATTACTTTAAGAGAATTGTTTTCCTTAGGTATGTATATAAATCTTTTGCAGATGATTATAATTACCTGTTGAAGTAGCCATGGCTGAGGGAAGACCGGCATCCTGTAATAATGACTATTAGTATAACTGATTGTGCAATGCTCTATTGGTAACTATGTGTTGCCTACTATCCTATTCTGTTAGTAGAGCATCATGTGCCATTTGTTATAGTTTTGTGGGTTGGAAAGATGTGATTGGGTACCAGAAAATGGTTGCATTACAGTTGTCAGTCTAATAACTGTCTTTTTAATTATTATTTTTTACTTGCGCATTTTTAAACAAGAGATTTCAGCTACTTTGATTCTACATTAGGTGGATTTAAGATGTGTGTTACTTCTTCATTGCTAGCATGACTGTTAGATCATCAGACAGCCCTAGAAATTTATATCTGATTGTATACTGAAAATAATTTTTCTCTGATGGTAAAAATCTTTAAATTTTTCTACTTGCTCTACTGTCCTAGTACATTTTATGAATAATTCAAGAGTTAGGGACTGTCAGTACATGTTTATCTATCTGAAAACCATGGATGTTCTGCCAACCTTGCCAGAATTGTACATTAAGAGAAAAGATATTGGGCAGAGTTTATTAGGTGCAAATTTTTTTTTCTTTTTTTTTTTTAATTATGCCTCATTCTACAGTAAAGTATGTACTGAAATCAGTCTCATCATAGATAAAAATTATTTTATTTGCCTTGAATGACAAACATAAATCCCTGTCTTTGGCTTGCAGTGCTCCACTAATTGAGCTATTCTGAATGCACATCTGTAATCAAATGAACATAATTCCTCAGGAGTGTTATTGACATTACTGGACTAGCATCTGCAGTGTGAAATAACATAGCAGAGAATAATCTCATACTCTACAAGGATGTGCAAGCTGAAATGAATCTTATGAACTATAGCTTCACCTTAGGCTTGCACGTAAGTCTATATTCTATGTGGGCAGCTTGAATTTGACAGAGATATCTGAGCACATATCATGGAGCGTGACAGAGATTTGCCTTTTTGGTGCTCCTCTCCTCCATTACTGAGTGAGAGATTTCTTTCCGAATCCAACATTCTGACTACTTATGCAATCAGTCTGAGAAATACTCTTTTCCCACCTGTGTAAGTCCATAAATATAGTTTCAGTTTTGTTTATTTAAGTGAATGTGCCAATGTTTTCTCCAAATAAAGTTATTTTGTCATCCTATTGGTGTCGGTCACCTGGCCTGAATACTGCTCATCTGATCATTATTATTGCAATTGAGTACAGGTATAAAACATTTCTACTTACCTAGCAATAGCACTGACATTTTCATCATCTCTCCCCTGGAAACCTGTTATTAGAATTTTGTAGGTAGGTTTTTATGGGATTAGACACTTTTCTTCAGGAGTGTGACAGTTAAGACTTTTCAGCATATCTCATACACATTGCCATATGACTATTCTTCCTGCTCTTCTTAGTACATGCCCCTTGTTAACTTAATATAATATAAAGCAACACACAGGGTAGTATTTCAGTACAGTTGATACAAATATTTGCAAGCAATGCAGTTTCTGGGTATCCTGCCAACGAATCTAACCCTGCCAGTGGTTACTGTTGAGCCCATGGGTTGTTCCACTTATTCCCAAATGTAGTTATTCTCAGGTTTAATTAGCTTCTCCCAATTAAATTTTAGGCAGTCCTCTTCTGAATCCCATGCCACTTTCCTCGATGTTGATCTTGCCAACACTGAAGGCCAGATACCCACTTCTGTCCACATTAAACCTACTAACGAGCTACTGTACTTACATTTTGACAGTTGCCTCCCTTTCCATGTCAAATATTCCCTCCCATACAGCTTTGGCTTTCAAGGCAAACATATTTGTTTCAGTGCAGGCTCTTTACAGCAATACACCACCATTCTCACCTCAGCCTTCACTGGATGTAATTACCCCACCATCCTAGTTGAAAAACAGATGTCCTGGACCATCACATCCATCCTGGTATTGCTAATCCCTCAAAAAAACAGTTTCGGAGCATACCACTTGTCACTCGGTATTATCCTGGTCTCGAATGCATTAATCATGTACTTTGACAAGGCTATGACTCCCTAAATTCGTGTCCTTAAATGAGATCCGTTCTGCCTGAGATTCTGCCCACCACATCCAGAATAGCTTTTTGTCACCCTACCAGTCTGCGCAATATCCTTGGCAGAGCGTATGCTCCTTCTACATCCATCTCCCTATCCTGTGGCACCTACCCCTTTTTCGCCTCCACTTCAAGACTTGCCCTATGTTCCCTCATACCACCACCTATGCCAGCCCACATATAACAGCCCTGTAACTGGCAAAACATGCACTATCAAAGGCAGAGCCACCTGAGAAGTGACAAATGTCATATACCAGCTGTTATGTAAACACTGTTCAGCCTTTTACATTGGCATCACTACCACCAATCTATCAGTTAGGATGAATGAGCATAAGCAGAGGGTGTATAGTGGCAACACACAATATCCTGTGGCAGAGCATGCTCTACAACATGATAGTCCTGACCTCGGTTCCTGTTTCACCACACGCGCCATCTGGATTCTTCCCCCAGACACCAGTTTCTCAGAACTCTGCAGGTGGGAACTAGCACTACAACATGTCCTTGGTTCTCAGCACCCCCCTGGCCTTAATTTACATTAATTTCTTCCATCTCAGCGTTCCTTGACAGCAACTGTTCCTTTCTTCACTCTGTTGTAGTTTTCTACATCTCTCACTTTCTGACCTGTCTATTATTCTCCTACCCCCCCCCCCCCCCCGCCACGCTACCTTTGTTACAATGCATTTAGCTTTTCACTCATGTTAATTCATGTACTATGTTTTTGCAGTAATCTCTGTCTTGCATCGTGTGGCACAGTCCCCAAAAAACAGTCTTTCTTTCTCATTCTGTCCGGTAAGTCTCCCCTGACCAGCAGTTCTTGGTGACTTTTCTGAAATCCACCCCTTTCCCTAAACCACTCCAGTCCTTTTTTCCTTCGCCCCTCTTCCTTCCTCTTCAGCCCTTCTGTGGGAAGGACTGGCTCTGAAAGCTTGCATAACTATAACCTTCTTATATGTGTGTGTTCTCCTGCCGCCACTTGGTGAGTAGATTTTTTTAATTTATCCAGTTAAATTATATTGTCAGTCATTTCTATTGCATGACTAACATTAGTTGTTACTCATTACTCCTGTAGACAAGGGATACTACATTTTCACTCTTCATGAAGTACTTAATTTTACATTTCTCCTCAATTAAAGGAAGTTGCTGATATTTCCACTGGGTACATCTCCATTCAGGATTGAACTGAAAATCTTTTATGATGAAATTCTGCAGAACATGATGAATGAAAAAATGAGTTCTTGTAGAGTGATTTACAGATACAGCTTCATAATAATTGATCTGATGGTGTTCACTGATATAGATAATGTGGAGTAATAAACTTACCTCACTTCTTGGGTCACACACATCTTGGGTCACACATGAAACTACGTGTGTGTCTGTGGATCTCTTATAGAAGAGAACAGTACATTGTATTCTATACATCAACACATCTTCTGCCTCAACACATGTATGTGTAAATACCTATATGGAGGGGTATTCTGAGAAACAGTGGAATCCTTTTATTCCAAAATTTGAAAAGTATTGGAACCTCGTGGTTGCTTTACCTCTGTCAGTGCCATGGTGAATAATCTGTATTTGGTTTGACATTATTAGCATTACTGTATGCTATCCAGGTTGCTAATGTGAAGAAGCTTGTTTTTTATATGTAGACCATTATGTTTGAACTGTGAATTAGAATTTCATTACATTTATAAATGAATGGCTTAGGACAGTAATTCTGAAGATCAATTCTACTGGCTGTTGGGAGAATGCCCTGCTCATGAAATCTGAAATGTCCTCTGGTTCAGAGTGGATTTATGTCAACTGCAAGTTTCTTATATAGTTGGCACAGATCCATTTAGGCCTTAAAGTTGTGTTAACCTTCAGTGAATACAGATGCTTCTTGGTGCATCCAGTATTTTGATTGTGTGTGATGAGTTAAAACTTTATACTGAGCTGGGGTTCAAACTCTGATGCCTGTCTTTTGTGAGCACTCACTTCTAATTATGCCATCTGTGTAGGTCTCTCAGACTGACATGAAAGTGCAGCTTGTCACTAGCTCTTGCCCTTTCCTTCCGAACTCTGCGAATTGTCTACACTGATTTTGTGAGAGTAGCAATCTACTGCACAATTTGTATAGTGGTATGTTGTGTTGCATTTAATATCTTTGAAAGTTTTATGTTTAGTGTAAATCTTTAAAAAACACTATATTTAAATTTATATATGTGTCACTGAAAGACAAAATGAAAATGTTTGACTTCCAGTTATATCACCAGGCTAGTAACTAATGACATTCAAAAATTTGGAGTTTCTGAGATCATCTACATCTACATTGATACTCTAAAACCCACTGTACTTGGTATATGGTATTTACCGCAGTACTATTCCAAATGTTGTGGCACTATCTTCTTCCACTCACACATGGAGTGTGGAAAAAATAACTACTTAAATGCCTCGGTGTGCACTATAATTATTCTAATTTTCTCTACACAGTCCATTCAGGGGCAATATGTAGGAGGCTGTAGTATTTTCATAAATTCCTTACTCAACAGTCATTCTCAAAACTATGTAAGTAGGTTATTACATGATAGTTACCATCTCTCTTCAAGTGTCTGTCAGTTTAGTTTTTCCAGCATTTCTGATGTTCTCCACTGAGTCAAACTAACATATGACCATTTGTGCTGCAATTGTTTGCATACGTTAAGTGTTTTCTGTGAGTCCTATTTAGTGTGAGTCCCACTCATTTTCTGCAATTTTCCAGGATGGTTCAAACGAGTGTTCTGTAAACAATCTCTTTTGTTGACTGACTGTATTTTTCCCATATCCTACCAATGGGCCAAAGTTTGCCACTAGCTTTACCTGTGATTCAGCCTAGGTGGTCATTTGTTTTGATCTGAAATGTATTTCTGCTGCTTCTCTTTTTTTGTCTTTAGTTGGTCAAATTACTTGAGGTATATATATTCATGTTTGTTTACAGTAGGCACAAACCATTCTTGTGAAAGTGTTGAAATCAACAATATGGCACACTATATTTTTTTGTTCTTAGTGTTGTTTATGTTACTATACCTTCAATCTAGATAGAACTGACCACAGAATCCTACATTACATGTAATTCCATCTGTTTTCTGGGAGTTACGCTGCTATCTTTACACAGGTCCAATTTTTTTCTGTGTCTCATTATAGTGAAAGAAAGAAACATTACCATTATCTTTCTTTTGCAAGAAAGGAATGTAAATGATGAAATATTTGATCTCATATTACATATGTAAAGATAAACCATAATTAATTAAATCTATCTCCCAGTTTTTGTTCATGATAGTTCAAATTGTAGTTGTAAATTTTAGCTGAAAGGCTTCTCTACCTCAATTTTTGTATTTGATTTATGTGCAGTAGCAGTTCGTAAGTTACTTTTTTGATTACTTTTTGATAATTTACAGTACTGAAAAGTGTTTTACTCTAGATGTATTAGCAGTATTCTATATGAATGCTTGCTCCACACAGCTACATGGACATTTATTGATTTGATGAAGATTGTTGCAAAAAAGGAGTCTTTAAACAGAACAGATTGTGAATTTGAGATGAACAAGTATCCTCATACCATTGTTAGACTCTGTTATAATATAAATTTCCTAGTAGAAAATAGACTAAAATAAGATCTCTCCCATACAAAATGTGTAGTGACTATAAGTGAACAAAATAATTTTGACAGATCTTCCCAACCTTCTAACATCGAACATTCTTTTTGTTTTATGCTATTTATTGTGTGTAGGATAAGTAGTTTTATGGCACAAATGAAATACATTGTAGAACTGTCCACACTTGGTAATTAGCACCATAATTTGCATATACTAGTGTTAATTTCCTGGCTTTTACATCTGGCCAGTAAATTCTTGTTTTACAAATTACTCTATATCCCCTGCAGTATATATCAGTCTTCATGGTGTAGAAAAACGTATTCCTCCTAATTGAAGCAAAAGCACATAGTAAACAATTCTGTATGTCAAACATACTACACCAATGATTTTTAGTTTTTGGTCAAGAATTAATAGTTATGAAAGATGCTACAGAAACATAGAGCATGTCTATTGAAGAAAATTTATGTTTGGAGGAAATGCAAAATGAAACTTTTCAAATAACTCAGTTAAGTGATTTTTGCTCTTCATTTCATCAGAAGGCTAGGAGTGAGACAAACTCACAAGTTATGTATTTAATTTCATTTGGTACTGGTAATATCCTGTGGAATTGTTTACTAGAGTAACTAAATTATAATCAGAATAATGTAAGGAATAAAGGTAAGAACTCACTGAATAGTAGAAGCATTGAGTCATCCAAAGGTACATAAAAAGAGTGGAAACTTTGCTAGCTTTCAGCGGAATCCTTTTTGTGTTGATACATAGTGCTGATTGACTACAATATTAATCAGATGGCGCAACATAGTTGATAGGCAAGTGTATGTGTGTGTGTGTGTGTGTGTGTGTGTGTGTGTGTGTGTGTGTGTGTTCAGTCATATTTATGTGCCCATCAAAATCTCTACTACAAGTTGTTGCCTTAGTTTAGTGATGTCAAGAATATTATGCAGTCCTCATCTATGACTGTCATATAATCACCTGTTTAAATGGTCAGACACTATAGCTGTTCAATTCATACTTGTCTCATTAAAATTGTTAAAGGACTTGCAATACAGTGGCCAAACTACCCCGCTTGGGGCCTCCTGGCCAACAATGCCATACGGTCATTTCATTTCATTTTTTTGTTGTAAATAATCAACTATGGTCGAAAAGGAAGAGTGATGTCCAACAGTCTTCATTATTATTCATGAAAACTGTCTGTTGTCCAAGAAGAAAAGATGTAATTTCTCTCATCAAAATAAAATTTCATTTTTGGCAATCCCCCCCCCCCCCCCCCCCTGCCCCCCTGTTCCATTAGGGCATTATTATTTGAAAACTTGAAGCTTGTGGCGTGATATTAAACTAAATACTTTTTACTGCCATATACACTTATCTGTAAATGTTCTTTATATGGTCATATTGAAGTAACAACTATGTTAATGACTTCTAAATTAGCATATTACATGTTGTTTTGTAGTGCGTGGTATCATGTGTAACTGACTGCATTAAATTTTTTTATTAATTGTAGATCATTATAAAAGCCAAATTAAGTGAATTTTGACAAAACAGAGGGAAGTTGGAATTTTTTTAAATTAACTACTTTGATGTAACTTATGCAGACGTAACTTCAGGTGTGTTCATTTAGTAAGTTCAGTAAAATATTTATTAATTTACTTATGGAATATTTAATAACTTTCTAATACAGATACCTACAAAGATTTTGAAACTTCTGGCCATCAAGATGTGAATGTGTATTGTGTCTCAAGTTTTTATGACTGTAATATTGAAGTGTTTAGCCTGTAGTCTGTCTAACTTTGAAGCAAGACTGAACTGTAAAGGGAGATCTTGGTCTTCTCCCTAAGCTGCTTGAATTCTGTGATAGATATACTTCCAAGATAGACAAATTATTTTATATTCTGGGGAACTGCAGCTGTTGAAAGGCAGTGTTCTGCACTAGGGACTTGGATGAGACATAATTAAGTACAAAAATGTCTCTGTAAAAGTATCACATTTTCATATTTGCCAGGTACATAATTACAGGGCACCTATTTGATTTTGTTTATTAAGTTATTAAACTCACTTTTGGAATGAATTTCTTTCCTGAACAAATTCCCCTGTTAAGTTATTGCATTTTGCTATCATTAGTATTCTAATTACTTACTTACTGGATTTGTAATTTTCTGAAACTTATTTATCAAATGGTGTTATCATCCACTGGTCACTTCTAGAAATTTTGTGTTTAGTTATGTAAATATTGTCTTCTAACAAACTGCATGAACTTGCTATAAATAGTGCCTCTATTACTTTTGTTTTAACACCATGAGTATTTATTGAGCATGTACAGCTTAGCTTATTTTAGCTCATCACCTTTATGTTTTTGCAGCTAATACATTAAGAAATTCAGTTTTTTCAATACATAAGTGCAGCTTGTAAATGTATTATAATTATATGTGGACTTAAATGACTGTTTAAGGGTAATAAATCGCATTTTTAGTAAATATATACTTTTTCTGTTCTTCTTCTTCACTGTCTTCTAATTTTTCATAATATTATGAGATTTGCAAAGGGAAAGTTATTTTATGACATTCCTTTTCAAATTTTGGTGTACTACCACAAAACTGAATATTCAGTTTGCTTATTGAGTTACTCACTTAGCTAGCTGTGATTATTATGAACTGATGAATTGCAGAAGGAAATGAATACTTCTCTGAAACGATATGTTGCAATTTCCAGGCCTGTCGAGCAATTCAAGTAGCACAACAGCTGGAGGAAGTGTGTGTGCAGCAGGGAATGTCACCAGTGGCACTACAGTACCCCTAGCCACACAAGCTGGGCATGGTGAACAGAATACACTTGCATACGTCGGGGTGCCCAGTGCACAACCCTATCAGGCACTGCCGGCTCCTCTGGGCACCCAGCCGCAATATGTAATGCCTGTGCTAGCGCCAGCTGCTCCACCAGGAACCCAGCAGCAGACCTACGTGCCAACACACACAGCACGGCTTATGCCGCAGATACCGACAGCGGCAGCTGCTGCTACTGCAGGTGCAGCTGCTGGTATACCTGGAATACTAACAACACCATATGACCTAGACAGTATGTGGCAGCCCTTGTTGTCATTAGTGCATGATCCTGTGACCATGTTATTATCCTGTAACATGCCTCATGAAAATAGAAAATTTCAATTGCAATAGCTTTCTTCATTATAATTTATGGTGTATTTAAACTTGCTGTTGGATTATATCTACTGGCCAAGCAAAGTTCCACAGAAACAGCATTGTATTTTGTTTACAGCATTTTTTGATTTCCATATTTTGCATCATGTTCTGCATCCAAGTGTCAGATTGTCAGATTAAGTTACAAGAATTTTGACACAGTTTCTCTGCTGTTTCCCTTTTTCTAGGAAATGTTTCATCAGTATCAATTAGGCCGGTATTACACTATCAAATTTCTTTGTCAAAGATTTGATCAAAGATGTGATCAAATATTCCGTCAAATATATTTGACAAAGATGTTTGACGTAGCGCTAGAAGAGGTATTACACTGTCATCATATTTTTCGTCAAAGT
Source organism: Schistocerca nitens (assembly GCF_023898315.1). Lineage (NCBI taxonomy): Eukaryota > Metazoa > Arthropoda > Insecta > Orthoptera > Acrididae > Schistocerca > Schistocerca nitens. The sequence goes on from NC_064622.1 coordinate 215,772,305, forward strand.
TCAAGATGACTGACAACAACAACTTGTTATTAACTGCAGCAGTTGCATGTACCACAATTGCACTGTGTGCATATGCAGAAGAGAAGCAGGGGGGAAAAAAGGAAACATACCTGGGCGAAGCCGTGGGTTTTACGACGACATGATAAAAGCATTCAACAAAACTTGGTACGTGAGTTTATAGTGGAAGATGTCAAGTCGTACATCAATTACTTAAGAATGGATGAGCATACATTTCTGTATGTGCTCAATGAAGTGTATCCTCATATCACAAAGCACAATATTCACTTAAGAACTGCTACATCTGCAGAAGACAGGCTCACTGTAACACTCCGATTCCTTGCTACAAGAGAGGGTTAGGTTAGGTTAGGTTAGGTCAGGTCTCCAATCTTCGTAATCTATTTTTGTATTCAGCGAGCCTCACGTTGTTAAGCGCCTCATCAGCTTCATACATCTCTAATAATTTTGTAGTTGTCAGCACACACCAATTGTATTTACCCGCAATGTTTATAAAAACACTACAGATGACAGAATGTAGCGATGCTAGCGCTCCATGTGGTAACATGTCACATTGCAGTGAACAGAAGACAAGCGACTTCTTTGATAAAATATACAGCGAGGCCCTAGATTTGATCAAATATTGGATGACATTTGACAAAGTTCCCTATTACACCATCAAATATCTTTGACAAAGATATTGGACAAAGATATTGGACAAAGATATTTGACAAAGAAATTTGATAGTGTAATACCGGCCTTAGATAAGTCGCCAGGCAAAGGTATTTATCATTGGGAGCAACCTAATCTTCTGCAGACATAAATATATATCATCATTATTGGAAATGTTTGGTGTCCTGGCCACAAATCCTTTTAATATTGGCAGCCAGCGAAGCATAATGTAGAACATGTAGCTGAAAATTTGAAATTGAGCAGTGGGCCTAAACCTTATACACCAGTGCTGTACTGGGTGGGTGGGAATAGGTCCCTGCCAAGGCCACAGGCATGGAAGAGTTGCAAAAACTTACACAAAAAAAGACAAATGAGAAAGAATGATGGGTTAAGAGTTAACAGGGAGAGGAATGAGAGTTCTCCTATTCTTTGTATTCTTATGATTCATGTACAAGAAAAAGTGTTTCGCTTGGTCTGTGTCATAAACACACATTATTGTCACCATCCACTAGAAAGAAAAGACCACAACAGACAGACATTAAATGTTTGCACGATTCACACAGCTCCCCCTTATTCAGCTTGCTCATGTTCAGCAATGAAGTTCTTTCTATTACTTCTATACAGTATTGTAGATTGTTACAGGCCAGTGAGTGGGTGTTTGATCAAAGGCTTTTAAGATTTTTGCTGAATGAGGATTGAAGTGACATGTGGCAGTGGAAGAAGCAAGCAGAAAAGATGGAGGTGATATGTAATTTATTTACCCTTCAAGTTTCCTGCTCTCAAGTTTCAGTTGGTACAGTCTGCTGTATAAATATAAAAGACTGCAAGAATAAATTTTCTGTGGCTGATTAATAATATTATAAGAGTTATTAGTAATGCCTGTAGACAGCTGATTCAGTTCATCTACACTATATCTTCATGTAAACAAACATATGCTTTGCCATTCTTCGGCTGCATTGCCCAAGTATCTGTTGTCATAAGAAGTAGATCTTATTTATGTATTAGATATTTTGTTATTCTAGTGTGAAAGAAACTCTTGACACATTCTGCAGCATAAGAAACTTAAAGTTCATTTGCCTATCATTGTCTGAAATGTTTAACTCATATACTGCCTGTATCAAATGTCACTGGGCAGTGGTTTTAACTGTGCTTCATTATTAAACTTTCTTACAGAAGTATTATATTTTCCAAACCTGTGTAGAAAAACAATTGCAGATAGGTAGTTTCTTTTTGTTTTATGAAAGGAGGTTTGGGTTTGCTTGTTTGCGGAGGTGCAGGATCACTTTGTTACAGCTCTGTTTAGTACCAAGGAATTTTCAGTTATTGATAACATAAGACTATGCAGAGTTCTTAAGATATTTACACCAAAGCTCCACACGGGTTGCAATGGAAGTATCTGCACTAGAGCTGTAGACAGATGCATACAAGTAAAACTGTGAACTGAACTCATACACTAAAACAAATCTCCCCTGATGGCAAAAAAGGAAATCTAAAATTTTCAGTAGATGCCACAAACAAAAAGTTTAAACCCTGATAAAGTTGAATAACTTAAATACAATGTAACATTAATCTTCTAAAAGTAAATGATTGTTCATAAAATCTTTGATAATCCTGATGGTTATGGTCCTTGAACAGGCCTGAGCAGCATATGGTACCTGAAGAGGGCAGAAACCATTTTAATAGTTGTGGGGGACATTCTGAATGATTAACGTATCTGACTTTGTACTCTGGCAAGGCTGAAAGCAAAGGCAGATTACAGCTGTTATATTTCCCATGGACATATAGCTCTACTGTAAGATTTAAGGATGATGGCATCTTCTTGGATAAAATATTCCTGAGGTAAAATAATCGCCTATAAAGATTTTCAAGTGGAGACTAATCAGGACAACGTTTTTATTTTAAAAAATACTTGTAAAGTGAAATGCATAGGCTGAAGTCAGATATAGTGGGAGTAAGTAAAATGCAGTGAAAGAAAGAACACGATTTCTGGTCAGGGGAGTATAGAGATATCAACACATCATCACATAGAGGTAGTGCCAGGACAGGTCTGATAATGAATAAGAAAGTAGGAATGTAGATGAGCTGTTATAAACATTGGATACATTATTGCAGCCCAGATAGAGACCAAGCCTCACCTACCACAATAGTACATATTTATATAGGTATTAACTCAGTAGATGATGAGATTGAAACAATGATATTATAAAAGAAATACTCAGATCATTAAGAGAGACAAAAATTTAACTATCATGAGAGACTGGAGCTAAATGGCAGCAAAAAAAGAGGAGGAAATGTAGGAACTAAAAGGGAAGGCAATGCATTAGTATACAGGGCAATTTAATCACTCCATGTAATTGGCTTATGAATCATGAAAGAAGGCTGTATATGTACACTGATGTGACCTACAGCACCAGAAAGTTTAAGATATTTTTTTATTAACATAAGACAAAGATTTACAAATCAGCAAAACATTTTTTGGTAGCATTTGTAGACTGTACATAATTTATTGGGAACTGCTGATTGAAACAGAAGAATTTTTAAAAAGGTAGGCAATTAAAAGTGATGGGGCTTGGATAAGTTGAAAGAACCAAAGATTGTTGAGCATTAAAAATGGGGGTTAAGTAGTTGTTGGCTGGAACGGGGGAAGGTATACAGTAGAAGGCTTTGAGAGATGAATTAATTAAGAAAAAAAGAAAAGCTAAAATAGAATTTCGTAGATAATGCATGACATATTGAATTTAATTGAAAGAAGCAGAAAATTTAAAAATATTTACATACATACATTAATCCTTGTTCCATAGATCACGAATAAGACATTTTATAATGATGTGGAACTTGTCACTTTAACATAAGTTTTCTTTACACAAAATATTTAATTAATTGATTTTTTATACTACTTTATATCTAAGATTTCACCTATTGAGTAGAAGGAGTTGTCATTCACAAATTCTTTTAATTTGCTTTTAAGTGTTGCATGGCTATCTGTCAGACTTTTAATACTATTTGGCAAATGACCAAAGATTTTTGTGGCAGCATAATTGACCCCTTTGTGTGCCAAAATGACATTTAATCCAGAATAGTGAAAATCATCCTTTCTTCTAGTGTTGTAGCTATGCACTTTGCTGTTATTTTTGAATTGCGATGGGTTATTAGAGACAAATTTCATAACTGAATATATGTATTCCGAAGGTACTCTAATATCCTGAGTTCCTTAAACAAGTATCTGCAAGGTGATCTTGGGTGGCTCCAGTTATTATTCTGATTACATGCTTTTGTGCAATGAATACTTTTTCTCTTAATGATGAATTGCCCCAAAATATGACACCATATGAAAGCAATGAATGAAAATAGGCATAGTAGTCTAATTTACTGATATGTTTATCACCAAAATTTGCAACCCAACCGTTTCAGCGGATCATCAATGTGTTTCTTCCAATCCAGTTTCTCATCAGTGCACACACCCAGCAATTTTGAGTATTCTGCCTTACCAACAGACTTCTGTTCATAGTCTATATTTATGAATGGTGTTACGCCATTTACTGTACAGAAGTGTATAAATTGCATTTTCTCAAAATTTAGTGAGAGTCCATTTGCAGAGAACCATTTAATAATTTTCTGAAATACGTTATTTACAACTTTCTCAACTGATTCTTGCTTGTTGTATACGTGATGTGCTATACTTGTATCATCAGCATAAAAAACTAGCTTTGCATCTTCATGAATATAGAGTGGCAAGTCGTTAATATATATTGTTGTTGTGGTCTTCAGTCCAGAGACTGGTTTGACGCAGCTCTCCATGCTACTCTAGCCTGTGCAAGCTTATTCATCTCCCATTACCTACTGCAACTGACATCCTTCTGAACGTGCTTAGTGTATTCATCTATTGGTCTACCTCTATGATTTTTACCCTCCATGCTGTCCTCCAGTACTAAATTGGTGATCCCTTGGTGCCTCAAAACATGTCCTACCAACCAATCCCTTCCTCTAGTCAACCTGTACCACAAATTTCTCTTCTCCCCAATTCTATACAATACCTCCTGATTAGATATGTGATCTACCCATCTGATCTTCAGCATTCTTCTGCAGCACCACATTTCAAAAGCTTCTATTCTCTTCTTGTCCAAACTATTTATTGTCCATGTTTCACTTCCATACATGGGTACTCTCCATAAAAGTACTTTCAGAAATGACTTCCTGACACTTAAATCTATACTCGATGTTAACAAATTTCTCTTCTTCAGAAACACTTTCCTTGCCATTGCTACTCTGCATTTTATTTCCTCTCTACTTCAACCATGATCAGTTATTTTGCATCCCAAACAGCAAAACTCATTTACTTCTTTAAGTGTCACATTTCCTAATCAGATTCCTTCGGCATCACCCGACTTAGCTCTACTACATTCCATTATCCTCGTTTTACTTTTGTTAATGTTCATCTTATACCCTCCTGTCAAGGCACTGTCCATTCCCTTCAACTGCTCTTCTGGGTCCTTTGCTGTCTCTGACAGAATTACAATGTCATAGGCAAACCTCAAAGTTTTTATTTCTTCTCCATGGATTTTAATGCCTACTCCAAATTTTTTCTTTTGTTTCCTTTACTACTTGCTCAGTATAAAGATTGAATAACACTGGGGACGGTCTACAACCCTGTCTCATTCTCCCCCACCCCCCCACCCCCCAACCACTGCTTCCCTTTCATGCCCCTCGACTCTTATAACTGCCATCTGGTTTCTGTATAAATTGTAAATAGCCTTTCACTCCCTGTATTTCACCCCTGCCACCTTCAGAATCTGAAAGAGAGTATTACATTCAACATTTTCAAAAGCTTTCTCTAAGTATACAAATGCTAGAAATGTAGGTTTCCCTTTTCTTAATCTATCTTCTAAGATAAGTCGTAGTGCCAGTATTACCTCACGTATTCCAATATTTCTATGAAATCCAAACTGATCTTCCCCGAGGTTGGCTTCTACCAGTTTTTCCATTCATCTGTAAAGAATTCATGCAGTATCTATCTTACCCCTAGTGAGATATGCCTCTACATCCTTACATTTGTCTTCTAGCCATCCTTGCTTAGCCATTTTGCACTTCCTGTCAATCTTATTTTTGAGACGTTTGTATTCCTTTTTGCCTGCTTCATGCTCTGCATTTTTATATTTTCTCCTTTCATCAATTAAATTCAGTATATCCTCTGTTACCCAAGGATTTCTACTAGCCCTCGTCTTTTTACCTATTCGATCCTCTGGTGCCTTCACTATTTCATCCCTCAAAGCTAACCATTCTTTTTCTACTTTATTTCTTTCCCCCATTCCTGTCAATCACTGCTTAATGCTCTCCCTGAAACTCTCTACAATCTCTGGTTCAGTCAGTTTATCCAGGTCACATCTCCTTAATTTCTCACCTTTTCACAGTTTCTTTAGTTTTACTCTACAGTTCATAACCAATAGATTGTGTATACTTGGAAGGAGAGACAGCTTTGGTCGTATTTTTTTGTTTTATGTGATCGCTGTAATCTTGTTGACACCAGTACCTACCAATTTAAATTATATATTACAGCACTGAAGATGGTCACTAAGTGACCGAAAATCGATTTTGCGCTTAATAAAACAAAAAAATACGACCAAAGCTGTCTCTCCTTCCAAGTATACCCATTATCTGGTCGTGGTGCACAGGACACTCCATGGCGTCACCAATAAATACAATAGATTGTGGTCAGAGTCCACATCTGCCCCTGGAAATGTCTTACAATTTAAAACCTGGTTCCTAAATCTCTGTCTTCTTTTATATAATCTATCTGAACCCCTCCAATATCTCCAAGCCTCTTCCATGTATACAACCTTCTTTCATGAATCTTGAACCAAGTGTTAGCTGTGATCAAGTTATGCTCTGTGCAAAATTCTACCAGGCGGCTTCCTCTTTCATTCCTTAACCCCATTCCATATTCTCCTACTATGTTTCCTTTCTTGCTTTTCTCACTGTCGAATTCCAGTCACCCATGACTATCAAATTTTCATCTCCCTTCACTGTCTGAATAATTTCTTTTACCTCATTACACAGTTCATCACTCTCTTTGTCATCTGCGGAGCTTGTATGACTGTGGTGGGCATGGGCTTTGTGTCTATCTTGGCCACAATAATGCGTTCACTATACTGTTTGTAGTAGCTTACTCACACTTTTTTTTATTGATTATTAAACCTACTTCTGCATTACCCCTATTTGATTTTGTATTTATAACCCTGTATGCACTTGTTCAGAAGTCTTGTTCCTCCTGCCACCGAACTTCACTAATTCCCTCGATATCTAACTGTAACCTACCCATTTCTCTTTTTAAATTTTCTAACCTACCTGCCCGATTAAGGGATCTGACATTCCACACTCCAATCCATAGAAGACCAGTTTTCTTTCTCCTGATAATTACGTCCTCCTGAGTAGTCCCCGCCCGGAAATCAAAATGGGGGACTATTTTACCTCCAAAATCTTTTACCCAAGAGGATGCAATCATCATTTAACCAGACTGTAAAGCTGCATGCCCTTGGGAAAAATTATGGTTGTAGTTTACCCTTGCTTTCAGCTATTTGCAGTACCATCACAGCAAGGCAGTTTTGGTTAGTGTTACAAGGCCAGATCAGTCAATCATCCAGACTGTTGCCCCTGCAGCTATTGAAAAGGCTGCTTCCCCTCTTCAGGAACCACACGTTTATCTGGCCTCTCAACAAATGCGCCTCAATTGTGGTTGCATCTATGGTACAGGTGTCTGTATCGCTGAGGCATGCAAGCCTCCCCACCAACGGTAAGCTCCATGGTCCATGGTTAATATATGTTAAGAACAACAAGGGACGCACGGCTGAACACCATGGGACACCATTCGTAATACCTTCCCAGTTAGAGGACTTTGCTGATTTTTGCAGACTATCTGTACTGTTAATTTCAATGTTCTGCATTCTTCCAGTTAAGTTTGAATTAAACTATTTGTGTACTGGCCCACTCACACCACAATACTTAACCTTATCTAGAAGAATTTCATGATTCACACAATCATAAACCTTTGAGAGATCACAAAATATCCCAATGGGTGAAGTTTGGTTATTCAATGTATTTAATATTTGATCAGCGAAAGCATATATAGCATTTTCTGTTGAAAAGCCTTTCTGAAAACCAAATTTACATTTTGTTAGTACTTCATTTTTACAAATATGTGATGCTATTCTTCAATGCATTACTTTTTCAAGAATGTTGGATAAAGCTGTCAGAAGTGAGATTGGGTGGTAGTTGTTAGTATCAGACCTACCTGCTTTTTTATGCAATGGTTTAACATTAGCATATTTCATTCTATCTGGAAAAATGCCCTGTTTCAGTGAACTACTGCACATGTGGCTGAGAATCCTACTTATCTGTTGGGAACAAGCTTTTAGTACTGTGTTGGAAATGCCGTCAATTCCATGTGAGCTTTTACTTTTGAATGAATTATTTTCCTGATTTCAGTAAGAGAGGTGGGTTGAAGTTAAATTTTATCAAATTGCATAGGTACTGCGTCTTCCACATACTGCCTTGCATTTTCTAATGAATAGATGGATCCTGTTTTCTCTTCAACACTTAAAAAATGATTATTAAAAATGTTTCCTACTTCTGACTTCTTGACAACAAACTTTTCATTGTGTTTGATGGAAATACAGTCTTCCTGTGCTCTTGGTTGCCCTGTTTCTCTTTTAACAGTATTCCCAATTGTTTTAATTTTATTATCAGATTTGCTGATCTCAGACATAATGAACATACTTCTGTGCTTTTTAATAACTTTTCTTAATACAGTGCAGCAGTTTTTATAATGGTTCTCTGTTTCAGAATCATTACTCCTCCTAGCTATAAGATACATTTCCCTTTTCTATTTACAAGATATTTTTATCCCTTTAGTAAGCCATGGCTTTTTACATGGTTTCTTACAATTATATTTCACTGTTTTCTTAGGGCAACTGTTTTCAAATATACTCACACATGTATCATGAAATAGGTTAAATTTTAAATTAGTATCACGCTTCCTGTACACCTCATCTCAGTCTAACTGTTGCAAGCTTTCCCTAAAATTTTGAATTATTAAATCTTTAATTGAACTCACTATTTTGGAGGACTGTTTTGAATTACTGTATGGAGCTATATCTTATTCTGTAACTAGCTGTGCATCATGATCAGACAGACCATTCTTAACAGGAAAAGTTTTTATTTGATTAAATTTATCTTGGTCTGTGAAAACATTATCTATCAGTGTGTAGCTTTCCTGTACTACCCAAGTAGGAAAATCTATAACTGTTGTCAAATTGAAAGAACCCACTAAAACTTGAAGGTTAAGCTTTCTATCGGACTCTTTCAGAAAATCTTCACTGAAATCCCCACAAACAATAATTTGCTTTCCTCAGATAACACAACAAAGAATCCAAGTTTTTCAAAAATAGTTGAAAATTTCCCAATGGCGACCTATACACAGCTACAATTATAAAAGTGCCATTATTTAGTTTAAGCTCACATGCACATGCTTCTGTATGTTGCTGTATGCAAAATTTTTTAGTTTCCAAATTTTTCACACCATGACAGATTTTAACACATATGGCAACTCCTCCTTTCTCCATAGTGTCTCTACTTACATTTGCTGAAAGTTTTTATCCACCTACATTTACCATGTCCATACCTGTGACTATATGATGTTCAGATAGGCATCCACTCACCCTCAGTTTATAAATATTCTAAACAAACAAGATGCTCACCTACTTTGTTTTTTTAATCCCCTGATATTCTGATGCAATATACTAACATTATTTTTCATTGTGCTTTTATGTGAATCTTGTGACACTATAACATTATTTTTCACTGTACTATTATGAGAATCTTGTGATATTTGATATCTCTAGTACCTGCCTGTCGAAACTTCTCATTAAGCTTAATTTCTATCAATGTAGGAGGATTGGACACTGATCTTAGCCTAAAAAAGTACTCCCATGAGTTTCAGCACCCCCCCCCCCCCCCTGCAAAGATTTTGCTATCATTCCAGACAGTTTACCCTAGAGATGAAGCAGACAAAAGAGAGTACAGACATCTAAAAATGAGACTGGCCATAAGTGCAAAATGGCAAAGCAGAAATAACAAGGAGAAAAATTCAGTGCTGTAGAAATATAAATATCCATGGAAAAGGTAGATCTTGCAGGTAGGAAAATTAATGAATCTTTTGTAAAATGAGAAGCAACTGTCTGAATATCAGGAGATGAAATGGAAAGCCAATACCAAGACAGGCAAAATACCCTCAGATTTTGAGAAGGATGTAATATTTCCAATTCCAGAGAAGCCAGATACTGACATTACTGAACTGTCAGTTTAACAAGTCAGGAGTGCTAAATACTGACTCAGACAATAGAAAATCCAGGATGGAATATAATAACATTATGAAAAGGATAGTTGCTACTCACCTTATAGCAGAGATGCTAAGTCACAGAAAGGCACAACAAAAAGAATGTTGGAAAGTTAGCTTTCCGCCAACAAGATCTTTGTTAAAAATAGACAACACACACACACACACACACACACACACACACACACACACACAAATGCAGTTCACACACATGTAACAACACTCTTTGGCAGCTGGAACCAGACTCAGATTGTTTAAAGAAGAATAGAAGAACTGGTAGAAGCCAGTCTCGGGAAAGGTCAGTTTGGGTTCTGGAGAAATGTATGAATAAACAAAGTACTAAGGCAGTGGAGAACTACAGTCTTTTGAGGCAGACCGAAGAAGTCAAGCCTACGTTTATAGGCCTTATAAAATTAGAGAGAACTTTTCACAGTGCAGGCTCAAAAACACTCTTTGAAGTTTGATGGCAATAAGCATAAATTACAGGAAGTGAAATGGCATCACAATTGGTTCAGAAAGTAGGCTGCAGTTGTAAGATTTGGAGGACTTGGAAGGGTGACAGCAGATGAGGTGAGAGTAAGACAGATTATAGCCTATTCCTCATTCTATTCAATCTGTGTGTTAAGCAAGCAGTAACGGAAACCGAGGTGGGTTGACAGAACATCTCCTGAGGCATCAAGAAATAATTTATTTGGTGGTGGTGTTGTTGGTGGTGGTGGTGGTTGTGGTGTGTATGTGTGTGTGTGTGTGTGTGTGTGTGTGTGTGTGTGTGTGTGTGTGTGAGGTGTGAGGGGGGGGGGGGGGAGGGAATATAGTGAAGGGAGACTAAGGCTTGACTACAATAAACAGGTTCAGGTGGATGTAAGTTGCAGCAGTTCACACATACACATAACTTCTCAAATCTGAGACTACTGTCATCTATAAAAGATTAAAATCCCTGTCCCTCCATTGTGCCTTAGGTTTTCTTAAAATGCACCAGGTAAAAGCCTGAATGATTCCTCAAACAAGAAGTCTTCTGATTGATTGCTCCATCTGATTGCATTATGGCTGTACTTGATGTCTGCTAACTTCATTGTCAGTGGAACATTTAACTGGAGTCTTCTCTCCTTTCACCCCTACAGCCTTAAAACATGTAGTTCATGACCAGGCTACTGGCTACAAATAACCATTGAGGTGGATACCAATTAGGTTTCCAGAACTATTGTTGTGTGACCACTGCTCAAATAAAAGTGAATAGTGACCTATAACTATTTCCAATGAGACAAGAAGAGACTGTAATGTATTCCAAGCGCTTTTGAAATTTCAGTACTGTTTATGTGAGACATTCCGCCTACAGAAGAGTAAGCACGAGATTTTCCTGAAGTGTTAGAAGTTCTTCTCATATCTTCCTGCTAACAAAAGTGTAGAGCCTAAACATTTGGAGCAAGCAGGTCATAATGGAGAGATGGAGTTTCATGCAACCCCCAAACGATCTTTTTGGTGCTGTTGCTCACCTGAAAGGACATTGAATATGAAGACACCAACCAGATACTTGATGACTGACTGCTTGCATTCGGCATTGAGCTCACAACATATTGCAGTCCAAAACTCAAGCATTCCTGGCTACTAAAATAATGTTTATTAATTATCCACCAACATAAATTATCCGTATCCACATACACGCTCCTGTTCAGTGCATGGTGGAGGGTACCATGAACCACTACTAGCCATTTCCTTTCCAGTTCCACTTGCAAAGAGAGGGAGGGAAAAATATTTATAAGCCTCTGTATGTGTCCTAATGTCTCTCATCTTATCTACAAGGTCATTACATGAAATGTACGTTGGCAGCAGTAGAAACGATCTGCTGTCAGCCTCAAATGCCGGTTCTCTAAATTTCGGCAATAGTACCTCACAAAAAGTATGTTGTCTTTCCTCCAGGGATTCCCGTATCAGTTTATGAAGTATCTCCATAATACTAATGTGTTGATCAAACCTGCTGGCAACAAATCCAGCAGCATGCCTCTGAATAACTTCTAAGTCTTCATTTGATCTGAAGTGATGGGTATCCTAAACACTTGAGCAGTATTCAAGAATAGGCTTCACTAACATTCTACATGCAGTCTCCTTTATAGATGAGCTACATTATCCCTAAATTCTCCCAATAAAATTTGAAGTCAAGCATTTATCTTCCTTACTACCAACTTGACATCCTCATACTGCCTAGCAACATTACGCCTAGATATTTAATCAGTGTAACTGTGTCAGCAGCACATTACTAATGCTGTATTAGAATGTTACAGGATTCTGTTTCCTACTCATCTGCATTAACTCACACTATTCTACACTAGAAATTTTTTCTAAGTCACTTTGTATCCTGCTACAGTCTCTCTACATCATCATCTTCCCATACACTACAGCATCATCAGCAGCCATAAATAGCTGTTCATCGTGTGTGTGTGTGTGTGTGTGTGTGTGTGTGTGTGTGTGTGTGTGTGTGTGTGTAGCACAGTTAACACAGTTATTGTCAATGTAGAAAGCTCTGCTTCTACAATCCCAGCTATATTTACACTCTCCACATCAGCTTGTGATGCATTTTGGAGGGTACCCCTGACACCCTGTCATAACAACTCCCTTCCTATTTTCCTGTTTCACACATGAACTATGCATGGGAAGAATGGCTGTCATTAAGCACTACTTGAGCTTCAGTTCCAGATTTTACAGTCATGGCCATTTGTTGAGATGTGTAAGAGAGGAAGTAAAATATTATGTGACTTTTCTTGGAACTTAGACTATTGGAATATTAATGGTAAACCTCTCTGTATTCAAAATGAAATTTGTTGTAGTTCCTGCCACTGGAATTTGATGAGTGTATCTGCAATGCTATCATGCTTGCCAAACAGCTTGCGACAAATCATTCTTTCACCTTTGTATGTTCTTTATCTCCTCTATTGATCATACCTGATAAGCATATGAAACATATACTCATTTATGTGAGTAATAGAACCTAGTCCACTGTCCTGGACAGCAAGTGTTCATTACAGTCATAGATGACAACAGGTATGCCTTAAGGTAATGGTCATGTCCTCCATGTGTTTGAATGAAGTGTCAGGACGAGCAGCAAAACAGAGACTACTTTCTGGTGAAACTGTTGTGTGCTTAAAAGTGTCATCATTGATCATCTGTAGGGAGATTCAATATTACACAGATAGAATTTATGTTTGATGCAATAGATGGCAGGCAAATGGCAACTTGCATAAATGTGGATAAATGTAATTTATTGGAATGCATAGAAGAATAATTTCTGTAATCTTTGAATATCACTGGAATGATGCTTGATTAAGTCATGTTGATGAGATGCATGGTTGACTCTGTTTTGTTGAGAGAGTTTTAATTTTGTCAGTAAGTGAAATGGAAATGCTCTGTGAGCTTAGTAGGAATCCTTGAACGGAAAAGACAGATCACTTCCTAAAACACTATTGAGGAATGGAGAGAACAAGCACTTGTGATGAATGGCAGAATGATTCTGCTGCTTCCAATGTTTATTTTTCATAAAGACCATTACAAAAAATATGGAGTTTGACGCTCAAATGGGGGCATACTATCAGTCTTTTACCCAACACTGCATGTGCTGGTGTAACAGGAAAGGGAATAGTTAGTAATGGTGCAAAATACCCTCCTACACAAACTGTACAGAGGCTTGTGGGATATGTATATAACTTTAGATATATTAAAAACAGAGATTCCATGACTTACCAAACGGGAAAGCGCTGGTAGATAGGCACAATAAAAAACACACAAACACACACACAAAATTTCGAGCTTTCGCAACCCCCGGTTGCTTCGTCCGGAAAGAGGGAAGGAGAGGGAAAGATGAAAGGATGTGGGTTTTAAGGGAGAGGGTAAGGAGTCATTCCAATCCCGGGAGCGGAAAGACTTACCTTAGGGGGAAAAAAAGGACAGGTATACACTCGCACACACACACCTATCCATCCACACATATACAGACACAAGCAGACATATTTAAATATGTCTGCTTGTGTCTGTATATGTGTGGATGGATAGGTGTGTGTGTGCGAGTGTATACCTGTCCAGACACAAGCAGACATATTTAAATATGTCTTCTTGTGTCTGTATATGTGTGGATGGATAGGTGTGTGTGTGCGAGTGTATACCTGTCCAGACACAAGCAGACATATTTAAATATGTCTTCTTGTGTCTGTATATGTGTGGATGGATAGGTGTGTGTGTGCGAGTGTATACCTGTCCTTTTTTTCCCCCTAAGGTAAGTCTTTCCGCTCCCGGGATTGGAATGACTCCTTACCCTCTCCCTTAAAACCCACATCCTTTCATCTTTCCCTCTCCTTCCCTCTTTCCTGACGAAGCAACCGGGGGTTGCAAAAGCTCGAAATTTTGTGTATGTGTTTGTGTGATTTTTAGATTTTTATTGTGCCTATCTACCAGCGCTTTACCGTTTGGTAAGTCATGGAATCTCTGTTTTTAATATATTTTTCCCATGTGGAATGTTTCTTTCTATTTTATTTATAACTTTAGATATAGATGTAAGTTTGTATGACTCCACCCAATATTCTGCAGCAATGTTTTTCACTCCATATCTCTCCTTAGCTGGAACTGAGGGTAAATTGTTGTGTCAAAAGTTTGTATCCTTCCTTTGATCTTGTCAGACAACTTTGCTTATATTTCTCTAACGTATATGTTCAAAAACACAGAACCAGCATAATTTCCATTTGTTGCATGGTCTGTACAGTAATGTGCACATTTTTCTCTGTCTTGATTTAAACATTTTTCTTGGAACCGCACAAAATAAATTGCCACTATCACCAAAGCAAAATCTTCTTTTAATCTGCCACAAAGTTTCATATCAGTGCTCACTTTGCTTGAGTGTGAGAATTTCATTCTGGAAACAGTAGCCTAGACTGTGGCTAAGCCATATTTCCACAGTATCCTGTCTTCAAGAGGGCTAGTCCTCAAGTTACACAGGATAACTTCTGTGAAGTTTGGAAGGAAGGAGATGAGGTACTGGTGGAAGTAAAGCTTTGTGGATAGGTCATGTATTGTGCTTGGGTAACTCAGTTGGTAGAACACTTTTCTGCAAGTGGCAAAGTCTTGGGTTCAAATCACAGTCTGGTACAGAGTTTTAATCTGGTAAGAAGTTTCATGTCAGTGCACAGTCAGCTGCAGAGTGAGTATTTCATTCTGTAAAATCTTGCTGTTCCCATGGAGGAAAGCTTTTATTTCTGAATTTTACTTTGTCTGCTTTTACTTGAATGAATTTTTTTTCCCCACAACAAAGAGAGCTATAGAAATGGAAAAGGAATGTTGCAATATATTGCAACCAAAACTATAGATGCAGAAGGAAGCAGAAATCATTCATATAAGATCTTAATTACAGTGAAGATTAAAATTTTTAAATAGTGAAATGTTTCCTGTGGTACCTCAAAGAAACTCTAACACATAGATCTTTCATGAGGTTATCAAAGGAAACTCATAATACAAATGTCACTTGACATGATCAGTGAGTGAAGGAGCACTGAGAAAAGAAGATTGGATTTGGTGAATGTTCATGATTCATTTGCTTAACCATATAATCCACAACGTGTCAGAAGTGCCATCCTTATATAGCATAGCTCAGTCTGGCTGTGTGCTGATATAAGATAATCATCTGTTATAACATTTGAGGCAGAGTTGTTCACTAAGTTCTTGAAAAGAGATAGAAAAACAAATTATTTTGGTAAAATAATTTTTTTTTCAACTTAATCCCCTTTTCACTCTATACACTTTTTAAATGTTGCTCCAAATTTTTTTGAGCTGTGCAAAATGTTGGATTTCTGAAGGTCTGCAAACTGGCCATCAGTTTGGGCAATGCCCTCCTTGTTTGATGTGAACCATCATCTGCCAAACTGTTTTGTCAGGTTACAGTGATAGAGGAAGATCTTTTTATTTTCCAAATGAGGACTTTTTCTTTGATTTCTTTGCTTAACCAGTGCAATAACAATGCATAATAATCTCCAGTTATTGTTTGTCTCCTTTTCAAGTAACTGATGTATATGATTCTGTGTGCATCCCAAAAAACCATGGCTGTCACCACGCTAACTGATTTTGCGTTCTATGGAGACTGTTTGCCTGCAAAGACCCACTGTTTTGATTGTTTGTTAGTCTCAGGAGTGTAGTAACATATCTGCTATATGGTGAATTCCTTACAAAGGCTTTTGCAAGATGTACAATTATCTACTTGACACAACATCCTTACCACTCATTTCTGCTGAATAAACACTTTATATACATTAGACGCATTACCTCAGATGATAATTCCAGGACAACAGGAAGCAAAATTAATCAATGTGTTCCAACAGTCTTCTCTTTAGGTCAATGGCACAACTGCTGAACTGTGATTCTTAATTAGTTTATCTCTTAATTAGTTTATCTCATTTTATTTTAACTTGTTATCCAGCTTGACCCCAATGAATTTTGCATAGTGAATTTCATTTAGCATATGACCAATGATGTCTGTTTTGATGCTTCCCAGGTCAGTATTGCAGGTCTGAAATTGCATAACATGAGTCTTCATGAAATTAAGACTTAAACAGTTAGCTGTAAAAACATTTGTAGGCCTTTTCAGCAATCACCTGAGCTGTATCTGCTAAGGTTAGTTTGGACCCTTGATTAATGCTCTTGTGTCATCAGCAAACACTACAGTTCCCACCTTTTCAAGTTATTTGGAATATCATTTATGTAGGTTAGAAACAAGAGTGGGTCCAGCACCATCCTTGTGGCACTCCACATTTTCGTTCCTCCATTCTGTAGGTAGTTTCATGCCTGTGACACAGTCTCTTAATGAGACTGCAAGCTTTCTGTTATGAAGGTAAGACTCTATCCATGCAAGAGGGATAACATTGATGCTATAACACTTCATTTTGCCAAGCAAAATTTTGTAATCCATACAATGAAAGGCTTTGGCAAGGTAACAGAATATACCGAAAGGATATTTTTTCTTGTGTAGCTCTCCCAAAATTTCATTTGTGAGATCTTGTATTGCTTTCTGTGTGGAAAATCCTTTGCAAAAGCCAAATTGATAGGCAGTTATTAAGTTCTGCTCAGTTAAAAGAGTCAGTAGTTTATTACAAACCACTCTCTCAAATATTTTTAAAATATTGAAATGAGTTATATTATTTATGCAGATTAAAAACAAGAGTGAGTCCAGTACCAGTCCTTGTGGCATTCCACTCCACATTGTTGTTTGCTTGTCTCTATTTTTGTAGATGGGTTTTACAACAGCTTATTTAAATCTCTCAGGAAGTATTCCCTGAGTCATTGAATAATCATAGAGGTAGCTTAAGAATAGTCTTATCAAGTCAGCAGCAAAGTTTAATATTCTATTTGAAACCGCATCGTAGCCAGAACAATTTTTACCTTTTTAGTGACGTAATGAAATTTGTAATTTCCTAAGGGGTTGTATTTATGAAACTAATGTCTATCGGTGCTGCAACCAGTGTGTATGCAAGTAAATCTAATGCATTTGTAATTGATTTTTATTACTGCCACTGTGAGGAACAACCTGATAGCCAAAAGTTTAAAAGTGTCATCAATTCTGCCAGACATATTTTTTGAGGACTTGGTTTCATTTGGATGATAAGTTTTGTCTTTTTTTGTTTAATAATGTTCTAAATAGTTTTTGCCTTATTTGTGGAGTGTTTTAATTTTTGAGTGTTGTACATGAGTTTCACATTTATAATGACACACTGAAGGATCTTACCATACAGGTGGGCATAAAGTTTCAAATCTCGATTACAACTTGTCATATGAATTAGATATAGTTTCCTCATCCTAGAACAAAATACCTTAATTCCAGTAGTTATCCACTCCATATCCTTACTCCCGTGTTCAATTTTTCCCCAATTTGTTTTAGGGAAAACAAGACTCAAATTGGCTTTGGAATACATTTAAGAAAAAGTTAATTATTTTTATCAACACTGTCTGCTTTATAAATTTCTCCCCAAGAGTCTTCTCATAATTTCAGTCTAAACCCCATGATTGAGTGGGTCCAGCACCATCTGTGATACAGTACATTTCTTCTATGACTGGTACCTAACTGACCAGTATACTTCCTTTTAAACATTTGTACATCATGGTCACCCTATCAGTTTTACAGCTAATTCACTGCAGGTTGTTGGATCTCTGTTGCACTATGTTCTTCTGCCCATTAGGGAATTGTAGTGTGAAAAATAACCCAGAGGTGGGCATCAACAACAGTGAACATTAGATTTTACCAAGTTTTTGTTATAACTTAAAGTTGAACAAATATATTTCAAGGAAGACACAATACATGAAAGTCACAGATCAAGTAAACAGAGTAAGACATGTGTACACTTTAACTGTCAAATCATAACTGAGTCTGAGTCTAGCGGCCTCTGGGTGGCTGGCCGCTTAGGTGGCGCTGCTGCTGCATGGCTGGCAGACAGCGCTGTATGTAGAGGACGCGCATAACTGCGCGGCGGCACTTTGAAAGATCAATGAGTCACAACAGTTTTCAATATACTAGTCAAGTTTTTTCAGGATTCTGGTTATACGCTGTCTTGAGGTAAATTAGCATGTGATAATTCTCAGTATTAGTTTATGTATTTGCTTGATGTCCTACATTAGTCTTGACCTTCAATCAAATGTGGACCATATATTGTTGAGCAGTATTCTGCTATCATTCTGTGAGTGTTTTACAAGTGCTCTCCATGATAGGCTAGTGTAGTTCCGTAGTAACATTCCTATAGAGGCAACACTTCCATTAGTTTTATTTGCAACTTCATATCTCCATATACAGTATAATCCCACTTTTACATTCCCAGAAATAATGGTTTCCCACTGTTTATGAAATTTTTTATTGCTCCTGTCAAATTTCCTATGTCTACAATGTTAATTTGCATCCAATTTTGTGTTAAAACATCATAATTTTCCCACAATTTATGCCTTGTGAAATAATGTTCATGGAGAAAAGGCTGATGTAATTGATGTAAAATAATGCTGGTATGGTGTTGGCCATCAAGTAGTGTTTACAAACACATGATTAAATTTCTTGATACCATGGTGCTCTACTCAGTAGATCTGAACCGTTATGATCAATCACAACCATTTCCAAAACTGTCTCTATTGCGCATGTGTAGGTTCCTGATTGCTGTGACCATCATGGCACCTTTGTCAAACTTGTTTAGTGTGTTCTGTTATTTGGCCACTTATTGCATTAATTGACATCTTTTCTGACTGCATTACTCAGACAGACATTTTTGGTTTAACCACAGCAACAACTATGCAAGCTTAACAAGACGTGTTTTGAGAATTTATTCTGATTGCCAAGTGCAATATTAATGTATGTATTTTTTGTAATGTTTCACAAACAAACAATATGAGTGATATCAGAATGATAATTTCACTCTGGAATGGAGTGTGATATGAAACTTCCTGATAGACGAAGACGTGAACTCAAGAGTCCTGAGTCCAAATCTCAGTCTGACACACAGTTTTAATCTGTGTGCTAGACTAAGACTCAGTCTGTCACACAGTTTTAATCTACCAGGAAGTTTAATGTGAGTGATAGTTTGCATATGTGTGTTTTTCCACATAACTGAGGAGTCACATTACCTCAAAGCCTCAAAAAGGCAACTACACTGCAAAATATGCAGAATAACGCATATGCAAACACCACATAAAATACTTATGTAAACATTTTGGTCTTGACAATGAGAAAATATTCTTGAAACATGTTGTGCTAAGCATGAAAAAATATGTAATGATTACAATGTTTCATTGTGTAAATAAAAGAATAACAGCTGCATGCTTTCCAAAAACATCAATTATTATGGGTGAAATTAAGTCAAATGTTTCTACTTCTCAGACAGATAACAGTTTCAGTTACACCAGCGGTTTTTGTCAGATAATAAATCTTTGTTAGATAATAAATAAGTCCTTGACAAGTACTGTGGCACATATTATGTACATTTATCATACATAATGTGCGAAAATGCAAAGGGGGATCCTGTATGTAACTTCTACTGCTTATAATGTTATTTTTTAAACTATGACATTTTACACCATTTTTCTTAAAGTCCCTTGAAAATTGTAAAAGTGGGGTTTCACTGTATTTTACTCCCTGGTTTTTGTAGCCTATATGTGCTAGGCTTCACTTTATTACTTGTTTGTACTTAGTCAAAGGTGATTATACTTTCACCTTTTGTGAAGTGGACAACATTTTAGTTTCCTACAGTTAAGGGTAGTCACCAATCTTTGCACCAGGTTAATATTTTGTCCTGTTGCTGTATTTTTTTTATCAGAAAACACTTATTTTCTATTCATGGCCATCTTATTTATCCGTACTATCGAATAAACTGGCAGTGCAGTGCCCATGAGATCATTATAAATTTTGCCTTTGTAAATAAAATCTTAGAAGCTACTTTTAATGCTTCTTGTTAATATGAATGTAATGTAACTGAAGTGACATAAGGGGTTGTTTGGTGTTGGATTAAATAAGGTTCTGTAAAGGGGGGGGGGGGGTGACTTCGAAAAGCTAGGTGACTTTGAACAGCAATTTAGCATCTTTTTAAAAGATGCACTCTGGTGTGTAAATATGGAACTAATGTCAGAGTTGCTAAATATCTCCAGTAATCGATACTTTCAGATTGATATGACAGTCAATATGAAATAACATTGTATACCAGCGCCAGAAAATAAAATAATTTTCTGGAATGTAAGTTCCTTCACAAAATATTTGCCTATTTTAGAAGATTTTGGGGTTTAGAATTTGAAATGAATTTTTACGGGCAAGGTTAACACTTGAATGAACATTTACAGAAAACATGTTATATTTATTCTTTGGTGATGTAAAAAAATAAATGTGAAGGCTTGTCTTTCAAGGGGTGACTTTGAACAGAGCCTCCCCTGTTCTTTAACACATCTGCTCCATGGAAAATATGTTTTAGTGAAGTTTCCTTCAAAGAAAAGTGTAAAATATTGTGTTGCACATGTTATCCTGATGAAATTACTCTTCTATGGAAATGGCATTCCAAGGTGGAATCAGATGAACTTTTTTGTGTGGCCTAATGTTCCCAATGTGTCAGGTTTTGAGAAAGATGACATTTGTAGGATTCTACCTGATTCTAAGGTAGATAGAAAAGGAAGGCTTCATTTTGAGATTAAATTTGATGTCTATGACATCTGCTAGAGTGGAAACTTTTCCCTGGCAGCTTCCTTTCATGTACAGTGTTTACACATATATTTCTTTAAAATGTGATAACTTTTTTTCATTAATTTTATTAAAGTCATATAGACTGTTTTGAAAAGCTCTGATTTTAAATAACTTTCTTATTTCATAACTAGCTCACCACCCATTTCCATTATTAGGAAAATTAAAGTGTAATCACACAAACAGTTTCAGGTGATTAAAGAAAACTCATAAAAAATACTCAAATTTTTCTAAATAAGTTACTTTCAAAACTATATTTATATACAAAATATCATGCTGTTTCATATGATAGGGATTTCATTTAACAGTAATTGACATGACTCCCACAGAATAGTCAAATGTTTTCATCTTCAAACTGACCCCAACCCATAGGGTGAAATTAAAAAATAATAAACTAAGTGTGGGGGATAAAAATTTACAAAAATGAATTTAAAATGTTCAAAGTCGCCGCTCTTTATGCTAACCGTATGCATCTTTTCTGGTTATGCCAAGAATTGATTAAAATATTTTGGAAATGATTTTATTAGCTAGGTTTATGGACTAATATATCAGCAGAAATAATCAGTTTTTGAAAAAATAATGTAATTGGATGGATAAAAAAATCCACGCACCAAGCAGCTGCAGGAGAATACACATATAAAAAATTTATTATGTATGCAAGCACTTGGAGCCAGTGACTTCTCCTTCTGGCAGAAGGGCTGAAGGGGAAGTAAGGACAAAGACTAGTGAGATTTAGGAAGAAGGGTAGTATTTGGAAAAGTCACCCAGAACCCTAGGTCAGAGGAGACCTATTGGATGAGATGAGAAAGAAAAACTGATTGTTGAGGACTGCACCATGAGATTTGAATGCCTGAGAGATTAATATTGGAAGATAGGGTAACATGCAAGACAGAGATTACTGCTAAAACATTGTGCATGAGTTAAAAAGAGACAAAAACCAAGTGCATTGTGTGTGATAGAGGTGGGTGGGGATGACAAAAAATAGACAGATCAGAAAAAGAAAGATTTAGAATACTAAAATGTCCTAAAGGAAGGAATACTTACTGTGAAAAAATGCTAAGACCAAAGAAATTAACATAATTTATGTTAATTTCTACTGTGAAAAACTGTGGAGACCAAAGAAATTAATGTGAATTATGTTAATTTCTTTGGTCTTCACAGTTTTCACAGTGGCTACTCCTTTTTCATGCTGTTTCCATTTCATAAAATTTTAATTTTCTGATCTGTCTATATTTCTCTGTCACCTGACAATATCACATACAATGCTCTTAGGTTTTTGCACTCATTAACTCATGCAATGTTTCAGCAGTAATCTCTGTCTTCCATATTATCCTCTCTTCCACCTTTAATCTATCAGGTTTTCAAATCTCATCTGTTACAGTCCCCAACAATCAGTCTTTCCTTCTCAACTCTGGTAAGTCTCCCCTGATCCAGGGTTCTTGGTGACTTCTAAACTCTGCCCCTTTTCCTAAATCTCATCACAGTCCTTTTCCTTCACCCCTCTTCCTTCCACTTCAACCCTTCTGCCAGAAGAAGGAGCCACTGACTCCAAAAGCTTGCATATCTATAACCTTCATATTTTTTAATCTTCATGCTTTCTTCACACCCTTGTAGTCCTATTTGTTAATTCTTCATTTTATATTTTTAAGATACTGTATTTCTTTCTGTTTCTTCAGCCTTCGTAATTTATATAATAATTCATTTGCTATTTTCGTACTATTTTTCTATTATTTGATAACTTATATTTGTATGCATAAAAATTACTCAGAAAAATTCCCAAACATTCTCTATTTAATAGCTCTCTCCAACAACCCCCTGGATTTAGTCATATTCCCAACATGTTCAGAGTCATTAGATTTGTTTGTCTACATTCAGAATTGTTTTGAAATTCAAAATTGTCCATCATATGATAAATTATTTTCAATTTCATCTGGAATATTTAGGTACTAAATAAAAGTCACTGTATTTTACTTTTACAGTGATTAATTGTTACAGGTAGAGGTGGTTACCTAAATGGGAATCTTCCGCCTGGAGTGTATTCTACATTTCCAGGAACTGAACAACAAATGGTTACAGACAGCAAAGTTGTTGACATGTTGGACATTCCTGGTAAAGGTCGCTGTTATGTATACATTGCAAGGTACAGTGAAAATGTAGCTTCCTAACTTATATTTTTTATTAACTTGAAAAGAACAGTCAGACATTATTACTTTAAAAAACAGCTGCCTGTAGAATCATTGTAGCTTTCCTTTATGATAGGCGTGTCTGTGTAGTATGCCTCTATGTGTTTTGTGACAAGTCTAGTTAAGTGAAAATATGATTCAGAATTCTTTTTTTTCTTATTCCACGTCCATGAGGACCATTTAACTTAGGATATGTGGAGGAAATATTATTATATCTCTCTTCTTGGAAGTATGTGTTATGGTGTTATGTGTTATTGTTTATGAAAATTTCTACATCTTTATGGCTCTCCTCAGAATGCTTTCTGAGAGTCACATTTTTTTCTGATCCGTAGTTTGCTGTAACTTTTTGCAGTTTTCAGTCCCTTGGCAGTGTAAGAAGTTTAAGCTTCTAAGTCAATGCAATCAAAAGAAATGGCCATATATGTCATATTGTGCTGCTTACAAACTCACTCATCAAAACTTATAGAACATAGATGAACTGTTTATAGACAAAATTAAGTTTGTACATAACCCTCAAAATGCTAAACCTGCTTGCAGTTGTCCAGTTATTTTAAAAGCAGCAGTTGATTTTTTACTACCTCCAGCAGTGTTAAGAGTGGGCAGACAGTGAAATTGCAGTGCCAGTAAAATGCCGCTGTCTGTTTGTGCACAGGAAACTCATTGAGATAGTGCACATTTGATTTGTGCCAAGGTGTATCAATTTTTGTGGAAAACATGTCATGGATACTGAAGTTCAGGTGCCAAACTTGATTTGTTTGATTGGGTGTGTGCCCTGTGGATCGAGGTCTTTAGCTCCATTCCTCTTCGGAGGATAGTGGCAGATATAGCCTGACCAATAACTCCAAGTCGATACCTGCCACCGTTCTGCTCAGAAGAGTGGTGTTTTAAAGACCTTGAGGTACAGGGTGTACATCAGACATCAGACAAAGAGAGCTTGGCCTCTGAACTTCAGCATTTTCTGGACGTCTTCCTCAAAAACAGCTACCCCACAGCCCAAATCTAATGTGCACAACATCAAGCAGCTTCCAAACAAAAAGAAGAAATAGAAGAGGACAAACCAAAGGCTTTAGCAAGTGTACTCTATCCAGGGAACACCTCTGTGAAGATCAGCAGAATTCTAAAGAAACTTGGTGTTGAATGTGTAGCATGCACAGTTACTCCAAGACAAGTAGCCACTAGGCAGTGTGTAGTAATTGTACAACTTAGGCTTATAAAAGGAAGGCATCTATCTACAACATCCATTGTGAGTGTTGTATGCATTACACTGGTCAAACTATTTGAATTCTGGAAGTTCAATATGTGGAACAACAATATTACACTAGGCTCTGACAACTTGGTAAATCTGCAGTACCTGAGCACTGTGTGAAATATAAGCACGCCATGAAGTATTATGAGATGAAAATACTTGTGCAGACTCCCAGGTTTTGGGACAGCATCATCCAGGAGCCAATTGAATTCAAGGTGGGGAGAAACCTGAACAGTAGGGATGCTGGCTACAAACTGAGCAAGCCAGGGACTTCATGTTCAAATTATTGAAAGAGCCATGGCATCTGCATTTTGTGAACAGAGTATGCAACCAGAAAAATGAAGGTAGCATATCTTCAGCCCATGCTCCATAGGCAGAGGAGACATCAGACACTCTTAAACTATTTGTGAATGATTGGGGTTGTGGAATTTGGTCTGGATAGCATGACAGAACCAATTGCCTGTCGACGGGGAGTAAGTCATTGGGGTAGGGGGCAGATATAAATGAAGGAGAAGCTCTCACTACAGCTCGGTATGTCAAAACACCTGATGACTTTGGTGAGGTATATTGATGAAATATTGTGCTAATCAGATATGATCATCCTGCTGAAAAATGGAAGCGTTAAATGTGCGAACACCTTCATCTCTGCGTAACTACTGCAGCCTACATCCATTTTCACCTGCTTTATGATACTGAAGCTTTGATCTCTCTCTACAACTTTTACCCCAACACTGCTTCCATTACCAAATTGACAGATCCATGATGCTTCACCAAGTGATCTGTCATTCAACCCCTTCTTTTTGTCAAGTTGTACCACAATTTCTTTTCTTCAGTACGTCTTCATTAGTTATTTGATCTGATTTTCAGCATTCTTGTGGAGCATCATCACATTCTGAAAGCTTCTATTCTCTTCTTGTCTGAACTGGACATGTTATATGGCAAAAATAATCATTAGTAGAGAATACAGTATGTATTTCTCCTTGAATTTTTGTGTAAGCAGTATCTTCTGGATACGGAGAGCCATTCTTTAATAATCTTGCCCCATTGATGCCATCATGAAGGGGAGCATTCAGGTACTTAGAGATTTGTAACAACTCAGTGTATGTGAAATTTAAAATTTTCCCAGTGAATTAAATATTCGAAGAGATTTCAGGATTGCAGCCGGTCTTCATAAACTTCATTCCATGATATTTCAACTGCACACCTGCTAGTCATCTTCAGGTGAGCTGTCAAAGACTGATGAAGACATTCTCTGCTCCACAGTGTCTAGGGCACTGATAATATTGCCGCTTGTGTCAGAGTCATGGTGACAGAAGGACCACAGAACCAGTTGGCAGTGCCCTCACTGGTGGAACTGCAAGGATCAGCTGTCTATGGTGTTGCCACTTGCTGCGGTTATTGGAGTATTCTGACATCTTCATATGTAGCAAATCTTGGAGATGATGGGATTCCATGTATTATCCAGCTGTTAGCTGCCTTCATGGTTCATTAGATTTTCTGTGATGCATACTTCAATGGATTCTTTTATAATGGAGTCCCAAAAAGGTGTTGATGTGTGCAAAATTTATGTTTTGTCATACTCCATTGAATGTCTGTTGGAGATTCAATGTTCTGCAAGTGCGGAGTTGCTGGGTTTCAGAAGGTGAGTGCAAAGTTTATGTTCTGTATAATTTTCCCCACTGTACTTGTCATTTGTCCTATATAGGCCATACCACACTGGCAAGATATTTAGTAAATTCTCTCCTTCTGCAATAATAAATTATCTTTCACTGATCCCAGCAAGTCCAAAATCTTAGATGGTGGGTGGAAAATCACTTTCACCTGAAAATTATGAAGAATTCTTACTAATTTGCAGGAAATATTTCCAATGAAGGGTAGAGAAGCTAGGGACTTTGCTGGCATGTTCTCTCTTATCCAATTCCTGGTTCTTAGTTTTAGCTGAGAATGCCCTGTTAATTTGCTGGGCCGAGTATCCATTGTCTCTGAACAAATGTGCAAGCTCTTTAGGCAAACCAACTGCATCCAACACTGTATGGGCTCTGTTTGCAAGGGTTTTAAGAACACTCTTGGTTTGAAATGGGTGATGGCAACTCGAGGAGTGCAAGTACACATCAGTGTGAGTGGGGTTTGGGTAAACGTAATGTCCCACAAAGCCATCACTCTTCCATCTAACCAAAACATCCTGGAATGGGAGACATCCATCTTTCTCTAATTCCATGGTAAATTTAATGTTCTCATGAATGGAGTAAGAACTCCATTAACTTATCTTCTCCATGGGGCCCACTTAGAAAGTATCATTCACACATTTCCAAAAAACAGTTGGTTTAGAAACCACTGATTTGAGTGCTCTTTCCTCAAAATCCTCCATGAAAAAGTTAGACAATAGGAGAGACAATGGGCTGCCCATGGGGACACCGTCAGTCTATTCAAAATATTCTTTGGTAAACATAAAATAGGTTGAGGTAAGAGCATGTCGAAACAAAGCAGTGATGTCTGACTGAGAATGTTTACCAATTAGCGCAAAGGACTCAACAAGAGGTACCTTTGTAAAAAGAGATACTACATCAAAACTTACTAGAAGATCTAAACTACTTAGGTGGAGAGCCCCCATTCTGTTGTTAAAATCGGCAGAGTTCTGTACATGATGTTGAAATTTGCCAACCACTGGTCTCACCAAGAAAGCAAGTTATTTGGCTAAACCATATCTGGGGATTTCAATATTACTCACTATAGGCTGTAAAGGAAGACTTTCTTTGTGCACTTTAGGAAGACCATAAATCTGAGTGGTATGCTGCCAT